>NW_027110850.1:48939-51189 GCF_000696795.3 Halyomorpha halys
GTTGACATGATTTCCCATATGAAATCAAGAGGTTTTTATAGTGCATGAATATGGGACAGTGGTCCCGAAACGTTGTACAATATCATGAATAAATAATTCATTCAAAAATGGAAGTGATTAACCTCAAAAAATTTTAAAAGAATTGACTTAAAATAAAATCAAGCGTATCAGTCGCTGATCCCATAACTTACTCATGTAAGGCTTAATACATATTGCGCCGCGACAGACGCTTATTCTGCAGTACGAATTTTTGTGACAGGAGAAAATTATAGGAACATTCTAGATTGAAAACGGGACACATTTTTGCGCTACGATAAACATGCCGTTCTGGTATGAGACAGTAGTCGTGGCACAGATTTCGTTTCAGGTTTTTAATGAAATTAATAATTATAAAATCTTAACATAAGCAGTTAGGAGGAAAAACAGTTTATCCAGTACGAGAATACATTTCTGTAAATAATAGTTGTAATATAGACTTATTATATACCGTTGGAAAGCCAAATATTTAAAAAATTATATATAACATATCAGTAGGTAGAAATCAATGGAAAACGACAACAAACGCATTAATAAGACATAATATAATATAATAATAAGGCAGTCTGGAAGGATTGGAAAGCTTCTGTCACGATCGTAGCTGCATTGAAGAAATATGGTATCAGGATGAACCCGTCTAAGACTGACGCTATTGTCATGTCTTTTCAGAAAGGCAAAAAGAGCTGCCAGCCTCAAAGATTCGTAGTGGATGGACTGGGACGGAAGACCTCTAATTCCATATTTTACGTTAGTGTGACTCTAGATCGTCATCACTCCTTTCCTCCGCGGTAGCCTTACTTATCTGAATTTTCAAACGGACAATTATAGCGAGTAGGTTGGTCGATGTACGACTTGTAACAATCTCACAAGAGATCATGACACAAAAAAGGACTATCCTTCCTGGTTTGAAATAATTGCTTAAAATGGGACGAGGCAAGAGATTTCTTCTAACAATTCTATTCGAGCAATACTTAAAAAGCGCCTGAAATTGAAAATCGATATGAAAAAAGAATTCAGGCCGCTTTCCAAATTCAGGCGCTTTTAAAAATATTGCTTGATTTAACTATCTTAAGTCTCCTCTTCCCGTTTCAAGCAAATATTTCAAAAGTGATATAGGAACGTCGCTTCCCGAGATTCTTAGTGCAGTTGTCGTCTTTACGGCACCTATAGTAGCCATCGAACACCCAAAGGCAGTTGTAGCAGCCTATGCGAACGACATCGGCATCTACGCCCCCAGCATCAATGCAAAAACAGCCCTAACCCATGCTCAAGACGCTACAGCCACCATCACTGATGCCCTTAAACGTATTGGGATTAGGGTAAACCCTGGAAAGACGGACGCCATAGTGATGTCGTTCCAAACAGGAAAGAAACCACTGCCTACCACATTCAAAGTAGATGAAGTCGACCAGCGGATCTCCACCTCCATTTTCTACCTGGGCGTCACATTGAATAGGCACCTCACCTTCTCCAGTCACGTTCGGAAGAGACATAAGCTGGCCCGCCAGAAGAGCTACAGGCTCTACCATCTCCTGAAATCCCCACAACTCTCACTAAGGCTGAAGCAGAAAATCTACAAGGCTATAATCCGACCGACTCTGCTCTATGGTACACCACTCCTCCTGCGTCACCTCCACAAAACAACGCTAGAAAAGCTGCAGAGTTATCAGAATTCCGTCCTCCGGCGAATCGTCCGTGGAACTACACTACAGAGGGCCAGAAACACCACCATCCACCAGGAACTCCAGCTACCCTCAGTGCCGGAGTATATAGGCCGAAGGCACATCAAATTTTTTGATGGGCTGAAGGCCTGTGCCAACCCGCTCTTCAAGATATCGCCCCTCCACCAAGACCTGGGAGGTGGCAAAGCACGTTCCCCTTAGTAGACGTCCTCGCCGAGGGAAGGACTTCGAGCTCTGCAGCTTGAAGTCATCACACCACCACCACCAGCCGGAATGGTCCCTCTCCATTCTATGCAAGCCCCCAACTAGGATGTTACCAATGTGAAACCACCTTCAGCGGACCCTGTAACTCAACTTATACTGCCATACGGCAAACAAAGTCAGTATGTAATATGTATATATACTATGTATTATCATATATTTGTAATTGTAATTATATGTAACTAAAGAGGATTTGAAAATAAAAAAAAAAAAGATTCTTAGTGCAGTCGAATGCTCTACCACTGAGCTATACCTCCCAAAAAAAAAGCCC
>NW_027110850.1:51276-67556 GCF_000696795.3 Halyomorpha halys
TATGATGTATTGTATTATATATTTGTATTCTGTAACTATATATAAAAATAAAGAGGTTTGAAAATAAAAATAAAAAAGATTCTTAGTGCAAACTTAAGCTAGCGAAAATTACGAGTTAAAATGCACGATCGCAATTAAAATCGCCGGCATATGTACATATATTTTTTCTTTGTATATATTGAAATTTGTTTGTTTTTTATTTGTTTTAGGAAGTAAGAAAAAAAAAGAAGAAAAAGATTGTTAGTGACCCGACCCGCCCGGCCAGGAAGGACTGCGTTTTTTTCTGTTATGATTTCTTATGGGATTGTTACAAGTCGTACATCGAAACAACCTACTCGCTATAATATAACTAATTAATTTTATGATTTATTTATATTCATATATGTACCTTATATGTAATTTAAGTATCGAAAAACTCAAAAATTGTTCGGTTTTGTGCAAGGCTGTTCACACATTGTTTTGCAAGACTTGGTTATTGTGCCTCAAGGGACGTGTAATTATGTCGAATTAATCATTCAAAAATTTTATTATGCTCTATTTTATCTAATAATTTGTTTAAGAAGACTTTTTTATTTTATTTTGTAATTAACTTGTATTTATAATATCATTTTATATACGTAATATTTCCATACGGCATACATTTTTAATTCACTATTATTATTATTTCATTAACCTTTTTTTTCTTAAATGTCGAATAATCCTCAAATACTGCTACAGTTTAAATTAAATCGAAATAAAGGGACTTCACTTATCCGAAGAAGTATTATTTGGATAATTTTATTTCGTGTAGGGAACCACAAAAACTAAAAAATATTCATACTCTTCGTCTAATTAAAAATCGGGAAGTTTTACCATTCGCTGCCTCGAAATTCGAACTAAATCAGTTTATCTTAAGCCCTTTGTCGGAACGTTTCTCTTCATCTTTAGATGTGCTTCACATTGGAAATGAGTTCAGTCTTGAACTTTGTCTAGTGTAGTGTCAAACGCGTCCTAATGTACCCCAAGGGTAGTATAATGAATCAAAATTTTATAAATGAATCTTAATGTTTTCAATTGGAACGCCGTTATATACTTAAGGAGCCATTAAATTTGTGAGGCATGCAAATATTTAATGTACGTCGTTAAATTTGTGAAGCGTGGGAAAAGGGTTTAGTATTTTTCTATTTTTCAAAGTTGATAGTTTGAAGAGAAGAGAATAAAAATCCCTCAGTGTTTCATTAAAGTTCATTTATCTCTGTACAACATTTTGGCCAGAGGTCATCGTTCTTCGCAAGGTGAGTTTATTTAGAAATTTACTTTTATAATGAGCCTATTAACGTAACATTAAAATTTAGTTCATATACAATCTTTTTTCTTTCTCGAGACTGGTTATGATTGTTTAAATAAAATAAATTGTATCCAATTTAAGTCTCAAAACAATCTATATTTCTTTACAAGTCCAATGTTTTGGCCACTTCGGCCATTCACAAGGCCAATCTTACACTCTTATACTTTATCACAATATTGATAAAGTATAAGAGTGTAAATTGACTTTGATTAAAAATTTTAGTGTTAACGTGGAACATTCACAAAATAAGGTAATTTGGGACTGAAATTATTGACCTGGGCAAAATAGCCTGCATACAGGTTTTTTAAATTGATGTTGTAAATTTGTATTAAAACTTGTTCTTGAGGATGGCTGAATTGGCAGAAACGTTG
Source organism: Halyomorpha halys (assembly GCF_000696795.3). Taxonomy (NCBI): domain Eukaryota; kingdom Metazoa; phylum Arthropoda; class Insecta; order Hemiptera; family Pentatomidae; genus Halyomorpha; species Halyomorpha halys. The sequence continues at coordinate 52,975 of NW_027110850.1, forward strand.
GACTATTGAATTTGTTTGGAGAATTAAATTGTATAATATTAATTTCATTTCAACGTTAAAGTTTACTTCATTTTCCTTTTAAGGTTAAAAGTATAAGCAAAAAAATTCCAAATGGTAGCAGAAATAAAATGTACATTTTCACAAAAAAAAAAAAAAGTAATAATAATAGTACAGCTTCTTGAATAAAATATAAAAAAGATGAAATAAAATATTACTTAGTTACAGACTACTTACTAACCACAAAAAAAAAATAAACATTACTTGAAATGTATACAATAAATATGTAAACATTGGAAATTAACTTTAATTATTACAATCAAAAAACGTATCTATGAAATTGTTTTCTATATTTTTTGTTTAATAACACTTTAATTTTAAAAAAAAGTTTATTATACTCACACTTGAACAATGGTTCTATGGTCTATGGTCTATGGACTGTACTGGGCTAAGCAGTAAATGCAGCACCCAAAAAAAGAATAGCATTGAGCCCAGGTTAACTCCGTGTGAAGTGCTGATAAGAGACTTGTTAAAGCCACCTCAAATCGACTATGTCTTTTTGTTGGAAGGCTTTAAAATGAACAAAAAACAAACTGGCTCCGATTAAACATTTATTAACAAAAAAAAAAAACTAACAACTAACATAAATAAAACATACAAGCAAGAATAAAAATAAAATTAGATAGATTATGAAATTATGAAAATTAAAATAAAATAAACTAATTTACAAATAATATGTAAAATAAATACTGGTCGACGGTTAATCCACTCCGATAGGTCAGAGGAAGATATTCTGCTTGTCGAGATGTGCAGGTATAAGCTCCATTGCTAAATACTCCGCTGCAACTCTCAAACTGGTCCAAAGTTGGTGCAATGGCTTACAAACAGTCGATGTCCCAAAAGCCAAGATGGCTACACTGGCACTCATTGAGGGCAGACAGGGTCTAGTTGTTTTTATTAATTATACGAGCCGATTGATTAGCGACAACTCATATTGCACTCAAAGGCCAGAAACGCAGAAAAGGTCTTGTTTCAAACTGTAATAACAACTAAAACACTCAACAAATGTCCAAACTATAAAACTATAAACGCAGACAGGGCTGCTGAGAACGCTATCAGGGCCACTAATTAGTCGCAACTGCTCCAAAAAACTAAGATGGTCAGTCCGTAGCAAGGTGACGCAACAATGATCACCCCTAGCAACTGTCTCTGTTACTCATTATTACATACAAATATAATTTTACACATTTTTCTTTTCAAATAACTAAATCTAAATAAAACAATACAAATAAAAATAAATGTAACTAAATTAAATACTAATAAAACTATATAACTAAAACTATAAAACTAAATGCAATTAAATATTTATTTACAATTATTATGGCGTTAACAAGACTGTTTATTCACTAGGGAGGGGGGGGGGGAGGTACTTAGTACAAGTTTCTAGCCTGAAGTCGTAATGCACGTATTGTATACGGTCTTAATTTCTATTCACATACTATATTCAATGCAGCAATATCTAATTACGAACGTAGCACGTAAATATATACGAATGATTATAACAATAAATAAAAAATATATAGCAAAGTTTTTTTTTAAATGTAGGATGGCCCGGGAAAGGTCAAATAAAAAATCAAATAGTGATTAAACTATTTTTATTGAACCAACGTTTCGCCGCATGTTGCGGGTTTCAGATTCAAGTCAGAGTGAAAGTGGTTCCTTGACCCACAGGGCTACAGACTTATATTCACGGCTACAGTAACAGAATAAATAATTATTCTAAATCTAATATATATAATTAATATTCGCTCGTTTGTATTTTATGTGCTGCCATACCGTTTATCCGATTGTTATGGGGTTTTTGACAATTATTCATAATTTTCCCCGGAAGATCATAATTTTGGTAAATAAAATTAAGAATTTTTGGCGCGTAGCTCAGAAAGTATACATTTTTTCATAGTTACTACTTGCCAATCGATTTGTCTCTTTTTAGAGAATATGAAAAAAAAAATTACTGGTTCCAATAAATGTTTTTTATAGGATTTTGGAATTTTAAATTGCAAAGTCTGAAGGCCATGAGAAAAGAATACAGCCTGTGGGAACTACAAATAAATTTTGATAAGGCCGAATACCTGGCAGGGAACAACAAAGAGGCTGCTGACCTTTAGACTAATGGAAGCCTATGAAAAAAAGTAAACTCCTTCGAATGCATGGGATCAACAATAGATGGAAACGGAGCGTCGGAACCAAAGTAAAGGAAGAGGATGGTCTGGCAAGAAGGGTGACTAGACTGTTGCACCAAGTCGTCTGAAATACGGTCATCTCAACAGACAACAAAAGACGCATTGCATTTTCAGAAGTATTCTTGAGCCCTCACTCAACAACGCCACTGAATCTGGACACTTAAACCAGGACTCGACTCTATACTACAAGTGGTAGAGATTGTTTTCTGAAAGAGATGCTTGTGTAATGTACTCAAATTACAAGGTTAATTAATAATTGTTTAACTCAGATATCCACTATAAGAAACATGTGTTTATTTTTTATGTTTATTCCAATACACATTTACTTAACCTAATTGTAAAATTAAAAGAACAATCTTAACTACTAAAGGCCCTATTCTAACTTATCCTAATTATATCTATGTACTTATTACTAACTTATAACCTAACCTACAATTAAAATACATACGATTGATATCTATGTCTCAAGGTTTAGTACTTGGACTCAGCTGGTCGTGGCAGAGAGAGAGAAAGGTCACTGCTCAATACACAGTTTTTAAACATAACTCAACTCACAGAGAACACCAAAAAATCCACTAGCTTTACATCAATGTCCATTCCTCACAAAAACAACCGACGAACGACCATATGATTTTTCTCTCCCTCCCTGCCCGATACCTCCCGCGCATGCGCCGCCATCACCAATTCTTCTCTCACAATTCGTCTATTACACTTGGATAGAGTCAGGAATGAGGAGATTAGATACAGGTTAGGGGTGACCGAAGGAAAGAGGAAGACATCGAACCCGGAAAAAGGACTGCGTGGAGGAGGAAATGGCCTGCAGAGAACTTAAGGAGGATGACTGGTGGGATAGAGAGAAGTGGAGGGACGCTCTGACTTGACCAAGCAACCCATTGGGGGATAAAACCTGCAAAAGTAAAAATAAAGTAACATTGCAAAGTAGGAAAAATATATTATATTCATCATATTCATATATCCTTATTTCGTTCATTAATAAACACGGTCAATCAACAATCTTCCAGTATGTCAAAAAATCATGTTCGTTTATAACATCATCTGAAACCTTTAAATACCATTTTTCACCTTGATTTATTAAAGAGATATTTTTATTTCTACCATTGACAATTTTTCATTATAACATAATCGTTCATAACTTTCCTGCAAGGGGGTACTTAGTACAATTTTATAGCTTCAAGTCATAATACACGTATTGTATATGGTCTTAATTTCTACTCGCACACTATATTCAATGCAGCAATACTAAACCATATCTATATACCAATGTAACACGTAAATATATACGATGGACTATAATTATAGGGGTATTCATGATCTATGTTAAAGCGTGTTAAATGGAAAAACTCGTGTTAAATCGAAAAAAATTGCCTTCTTTTGCCGTGGTAAAACGAAATAACATTTAACATGGCTGAAAGTCTGTTACTTGGTTAGTTAAATCGAGAATGACGTCACACAATAGACCAGTTGAGATCGCCGCCATATTAGTTGTTGTGACTTTCAATACAGTTGTCAATTAGCTCATCTTCATTATCTTCTTCACAAGTTTGAAGATCAATAAGACACTCATAAGCTAAACTTTCACACAAATTCCACTTTTCACTCACTCTAGGCATGTTTTAATTAATTACTTAAATCAAAACTGAAGTAAACAATAACATGAGGGTCTGGAAGGAAGGTTATAAACATAAAGGCTTATACAACAAGTTGCTGAGAAAATCCGCTAGGGACTCTTATGCATTTAACGTTTAACATGACTTCAAACTGCTCACAATCCTATAGTTATAACATTTAACATGGTAAAACATATAACATTTAACACAACATCATGAATACCCCTAATAAATACAAAATATATAGCACATCAATTTTTTTTAAAAAGGGATGTGGTCAAAGGAAAACTCAAATAGTGATCAAACTATTTATATTGAACCAACGTTTCGACCCACATGGCAGGGCTTCATCAGAGCGAAAGTGGCTCCCTAATAATTTTTTCATGGTTAATAATTTCCAATTGATTTTTCTCTTTTTAGAGAATGAGAAAAACAAATTGATTCCATTAGATGGTTTTTTATTGGATTTTATAATTTTGATTGCAAAGCAGGTAAAACAAAATTGTATAGGTAAAAAAAAAGTCTGGAAATCATATTCGTTTATAGCATCACCTGAAACCTTTATATAGCATTTTTCAAAGATTTTTTTTAGTTTTATTTATAAGAAGGATTTTTGTTTCTACCATAGACCATTGTTCAGGGGAGCTAAGTGCGTATTGTCGTGAAGAAGCACGATAAAAATGTCCCTAAACCGCGGCCAAGAGATATCAGTTTGGACGGATACTTCGGAGTGGCAAATCGCTGTTGGGTCTCCTGAGGTGCGAAAGTGCGTTGAGCCCCATCTTACGGTCTCCCAATTGTTACGGTTGCCATGGTGAAATAAAAACACTAGCCATATCTGCGTAGACAAGGGGTGTGATGGTTGTCATGGTGAAAAAAAAAACACGAGCGATATGTTAAGACGAGTGGGTTTTGGTTTTGTGAAGGTGACAGTTCTGGATTGTCAAGTGTAATTGGAAGTGGTGATAGTCTATCAGGCCCTGTGTATTTACTGTTTGAACCGAAATATTAACATATGAGAAATGTAATCGTATATGTTATGTTTTCAAAATTATGGTGTTCTACTTCAATGGATGGTCATTAACGCTGGAAGTGGGGATATAGTGCAGTGCGTGGCAACGTTTCTTCAGCTCATCCTGGATGGAGAGTTGTGGCAGGTGTCACTCTCTAACTTCTGGGGAAGGTGAGACAGGGACCAGAAAGGAAATATCGGACAACCTTGTGTTCTGCCAGGAGTACACCCAAAGACTTTTTATTTTATAACCGTTTTTATATTCTTGATAATGTAAATTTAATTATTAAGTTAAGGTTGTCAACCTATAAGTTTTAATTGTTTTGTTAATTGATAAGAATTGTTTTTTTCCCCTTTTTCATTCTGTGTACATATATTTCTTCTTATTATTAAACTTTTGTTCATATAGTTCCGCTGTTCATTCTCTGCTTTCACCTTGTTAATTTCCTTATGTTTCTTTTTTGTCGTTCACGGAATATTACGATAATTCAGCAGGTGGGTAGGTAACACCCCTAGGTCTCCTGTTATCTACATGTAAAGGTATTCGCCAATGGTCATAATTCGATAATTGTTTATATAGGGGTATATTGTAGTTATATTCTAGGCATATTGTTTCGGGGTTTTCGTTATTTCCAAGTGAAGAAAATAACGTGGTGCCTAAGGAGAAATTAATTGTTTTGTTTCTTTTCTTTCCTTTTGCAATTATATATATATATTTTTCCATTTAACTCACCCCCTTCTCCGCTGAACGTGGGCAAGTATAAACGATAAATATATAACTAAGGATAGAGCAAAATTTGCGGTTATACAAACAAGCGGTATCCGAAATCCTGTTGGTCCCGTATTTCCTTGTATTCGGCCAAAAATGTTTAGTGCTTGTCATAATCGACTTCGAAATCGATAAACGAGTCATCGTCCGTGGCAGTGATGAGTGCCAGTAAGCCCTGCTTGAGGAGATCGCGTTTGACGCGCCGGAGTTTGCCCTCCAGTGAACTAACCCTATCGATGCCGGGATCCGATTGGTTATCTAAACCCATTTAGTCTGACTGAAACGATTGACAATAGAAAATCTGAAGCGATAGTATATAGAAAAATAAACAAGGACGATTTTAACGATTTTTAGTTACTATTAAATTTTTATTTAAAATAATAAAAATATATAAATGACGTTAATACCCAGTAAATACCAAATTAGTCGTAAAATAAGTAATAAATATATATAGAATACATAAATAATATAGTTATGATTATAAATTTAAGGACATATAAAAGTAAGAATTTAAAAAACAAACTATACAGGGAGAATTACTAATGAAACAAAACGGTAAGTCCCAGAGGATATTTCTCTGACAAGAGTGTCGTCCTATTAACGCAACACTTGTAGTGCCATAGAGTAGCGTTGGTCGCGAATTTTTCTAGTGTAGAGTCAAACGCGGCCCAATGTACCCCAAGGCTAATATAATGAATCCAGATTAATATGAACTTAAGGAGATGAGGACGGAGTTGGATCCACTGTATCCATAAGTGAGCAGGTTACTGTTTTGTTGCTAAGATCTACCAGAGTAAGATATGAATCTTAACGTTTTCAATTGGAACGCCGTTATATAGTTAAGGAGCCATCAAATTTGTGAGGCATGCAAATATTTAATGTGGATCATTAAATTTGTGAAGCGTGGTAAAGGGTTTAGTGTTTTTATATTTTTCAAAGTTGATAGTTTGAACTTCTAAGTGAAGAGAATAAAAATTCCTCAGTGATTTATTAAAGTTCATTTATTTCTGTACAACTTTTCGACCAGAGGTCATTGTTCTTTGAAAAGTGAGTTTACTTTAAAGATTTACTGTAATAGTAAGGCTATTCAGATATAATATTTTTACTTTCTGGTGACTGGTTATGATTGTTTAAATAAAATAAATTGTATCCAATTTAAGTTTCGAAACAATCTATATTTCTTTTTCGTTGGACATAAAAAAGAAATCTAAATTGTTTTGAGACTTAAATTGGATCAAATTTATATTATTTAAACATCAAAGCTTACTGAATTACTTAATTAATTAGGGAGGGGGTACCTAGTACAATTTTCTAGCCTTAAGTCGTAATACACATATTGCATACAGTCTTAATTTCTACTCGTATACTGTATTCAATGCAGCAATACACCTAACATAAACAATATTTATGCTAACCTTCCGGGTGTGGTCAAAGCCAACGTTTCGGCCCACTTGGCTGGGCTTTCAATCGCCAAGTCAGAACGAAAGAGCCTCCCTAACCCACAGCTTATTAGAATAAATAATTATTCTAAATCTAATATATAAAAATAAATCTTTGTTTGTTTGTATTTTATGTGCTGCCATACCGTTCATCCGTGGTGCTTTTCAATAATTGTACATCATTTTTCCGGGAAGACCATTGTCTGGCGCGATTTTGATATCATTTTTTGGCAAAAATCGATTTTTCTCTTTTTAGAGAATGAGAAAAAAAATTACTGGTTCCACTGAATGGTTTTTTATTGAGTTTTGGAATTTCAGATTGCAAAGCAGGTAAAACAAATTGTATAGGTAAAACAAAAAAAGGAAATCATATTCGTTTATAGCATCAACTGAAACTTTTAAATTCTATTTTTCTCCTTGATTTATTTAAAGCATTTTTTTTGTTATACTGTTGACCATTGTTCACATAACCGTTCATAACTCCCTTGCATTTTATGCTATTTCTACATTAATACGACCCTTGGAAAACTAAATGTTTATTCTTTTAGCTTAAATTAACATCATTTAGATTTAATGCCCATATATGGGCGAAATATTCAACTAAAGAACAATATTCCAAACGTTTTATTTTATATCTCGGGTGCTAACTTGTTTAATTTCAATCCTTATCTAGTTCCACCCATCCCTACCGCCCACCTCGAAGGTTGAAACGGCAGTGGCCAGGAGACTTATTAAAATAATAATGGATAATTGGAGTTCTGGCAATGGTCAGATTCCCCACTCAAGTTGAGTGTTTGCGGCTTTAGCGCACTTGCTCTGCCTCCACTGGCTCATTATCAGTGATGCGGCGAGAGGGATGCGCTGGGATGATTTGGGCTCTACTCTACCCCTCACACCTGGGGGATAGAGTGGGTTCAGGGATCCTCAGGTCGATTCTGTAAATATTGCATATTTGAGTGTAAATGTGACTAGAGACTATATTATTTTATATTATTTTTTCGTACACATAGTTTGATTATGCTCATTTTGTTCATCCTTCTGTTAGTATATATTTTACATTCATTTTTTTTTTTTATTCTTATTTTAGTATGAATGTGATCATTCATCACTATTACCTATTTCCCACAACTGGGTGGCAGATTTTAATATCTATAAATAAATTTAAAAAAATTTGTTTAATAGATCCGTTCTTTGATTTTTCAAAATAAATTAAATGCCACTGTAAGGCGAAAAGTTTCAACAAAAGAATGTTGTTTTAGTAATATATATATATATGTTGTATTTAAATGTCGTATTTAAAGGTTTCTCGATATGCTTAAACCGAATAACAACTTTGTTTCATTCTTAAAAAATCTTTGACCACACTTTGATAAGTCAGTCAACATGAAGGATAAATTAATTCTCTTAAGGAATTAGAAAAATCAACTAAATATTAGTATTAACATGATTATACAGCGAAGGTAGCTGTTACTATAGTTACCGTCTTATCACTTCATCTACATATTAATTGATATCAAAGTTTCAATAGTGTTCAATTAATGTATATACATCTTCGAATATTGCAATGTAGCATTGTCGGTTCGGCTAGTAATCCATAAATGATAATATATTTGTGCAAATATATCATGATTGAAAAGATTTATCTTATTTTATTATTTATTAGAATTATTTTATTCAGTATCCCCAGACTTTCACATTGTTATTTCCTATATTAAACAAGACCTTATCAGTAGCGTAGTGTGGGTATCAGCACCCAAGGGCATAGAAAGATTTTGGAGTCCCCTTATTTAGGCATTTCAATTTAAAAGACTAAAATATATAGTAACAATTATCATTATTATGTATTGTATGGGTTAGAAATAAAAAAAAATTATATATATGTAATTCTGCAGAAAGTAGACAGTAAGAAGATTGCTAAAATAATTGTTTGTTATAAATAAAAGGTTACAGAGCTATTGCCGTGTACGGGGCTTCGAGGGTTCTAAGTCCGACTAGGGGTTCCCCATAAACGTATTATATTGAAATTTATTCATATATTAATGTATTTGTATTTATATATTTATATTCTATGTATTTATATCGTGTATCTCTATCGGTTCCTGATGGGAACAGACTGAAAAAGTATGCGCTATATTTAATTCAAACACTAGAGACCTGGTATATCCCCCTCGCCATGGTATATCTAGTATGAATATCTATAATTAATCATTGCAGTTCCTTTCCAACGGTATCATGTTCACCAATTTACTATGCTATATATATATATATGAGGTGGCATGCGGGGATTCTTAATTATAAAGCAAAGTCTTTGTTACATATTTTATATTTACAATCATATATACATTAGCAAGAATAATATTATGAGAGAGCATGGCAGACCTTTTTCCTTATACTTTAATTATTATATGATGAATTGAGAAGTACCAGTTAGGATCTTTGACATTTATACTGACTCTAAGTTATTAATTCTATTATTGCCATTCAAATTACAACCGAAAAGGTCTTACTTGTTTTCATGCGCTTGTCAAGCTTGGCTGCAGTAGCTGAGCGGATCTTGAGCCCCCGCTTCATGCCTCCCCTTGCCGCGACCGCTGCTGAAACCCTGCGATGGGTGACTTCCTCATCTGGCCTCCAACTGATCAGCCGCTCTCTCTTCCTCCAGACTCTCCTCTTCCAGGGCTATCTTCCTCCCGGACAGTCTTCCCCTGTCCTCCCCGGTGTTCCTCGACCGTTTTCAAGTGTCCATCTCTCCTAGACTCTTTTCAAGTGTCCTTCTCTCCCAGACTGTGTCTAACTTTTTTTTTTTTCTAACCGCCTATTTATTTATCTTCAATCAATTACAATTATATATTACTTAACCCAGGAAAAATTATATATACATATATTTACATTTTATCTTGTTTTGCCTGATGGCATTATAAGATGAGGAAAACATTGTCCGCTGAAGGCGGTTTGTACATGAGTGGCGTGATAGCCGGGGAGCTAACAGAGAATGGGGAGGGACCATTCTGGCTGGAGGTGTGGGTCACTTCAGGCTGCAGTGCCAGAAGTCCTTCCCTCGGCGAGGACGTCGACCAAGGGGACCATGCTTTGCCACCTCCCAGGTCTTAGGGGAGGGGCGATTTCTCGGAATAGGGGATTGGCACAGGCTTTCAGCCCATCAAAGAATTTGATGTGCCTACGGCCTATGAATTCCGGCACAGAAGGGAGTTGGAGCTCCTCTCTGATAAAACTATTCCTGGCCCTTTGGAGTGTGGTTCCTCTGACTATTCGCGAAGGAGGGAATTCTGGAAGCTCTGCAATTTGGTTAACGTGGTTTGGTAGAGGTGCCGCATGAGTGGTGCGCCATACAGGAGAGTCGGACGTATGATGGACTTAGGCGGAGTGAGATCTGCTGTGAGGTGAGTAGGTGATAGAGTCAACTTCTGTCGGGCTAGCTAAGCCTCTCTCTAACGTGACTAGAGAAGGTAAGATGCCTGTCAAGAGTCACGCCGAGGTACAGAATGCTATTAGAGAGTTTCCGACCCTCACCATCCACAACGAACTGCTGGGGTAGCCTGCTTTTGTTGCCCTTCTGGAAGAATATGCCAATGGCATCCGTCTTCGACGGATTAACCTTGATTCCGTCCTTCTTCAGAGCAGCTACAATGGTGGCAGAGGCAATTTGCGCATAGTGTAGGGCTCATGCTCTCATGCTGGAACCATAGACACCGATGTCGTCGGCGTAGGCTGCTACCACTGCATTTCGATGCTTGATGGCGACTACTGGTGCCATAAAGACGACAAACAATAGAGGTCCAAGCACCGAGCCTTGAGGTACTCCGCAGGTGGTGGGGACTGGAGGCGACAAGTCTTCACCAACTCTTACGACGAAGGATCTTCCACTCAGGTAGTTTCGGACCAATCGGTATAGGGCGGCGGGAAACTTGAACTCCTCCAGTCGGCGGAGCAGCAGCGGATGGGACACCCTCTCAAAGGCCTGGCTGCAGTCTAAAGAGATGAAGGCGGTCGCATCATTTTTCTTCATCCGCTCTATGGTGTAGGCTTGCAGCTTTACCAGGTGATGATCACATGCGACACCTCGTTGAAAGCAGTCTGCTCGGGTGGTATGACGTCGGCTTCCCTGCAGTGCTCCATGAGATGGATGAGATGAGCCGCTCGAAGACCTTGCTCTTGTGCGGGAGGAGGCTGATCGGGCGATAATGCTCGGGCGAGTAACCCTTCTTCCCAGGCTTGAGTAGAACTACTACGATCGCACGTTTCCAGGCCGCTGGGAAGTAAGAGATCCGTATGCTCGAGTTGATGTTCAATAGAAAGGCTTTGCCCTTCCTGGGGAGCATCTTCAGTAGAACAATGGGGATCCCATCTTGTCCAGACAAATTGTTACCCTTAATGCGGCGTAGTACTGACTCCAGTTGGCCGAAGGTTAAGAAGGTTTCTCGGACGGGCTGGATGCCCAGGTGGTGGAGGAGGATTAGACGTCCGATCAGCATTCCTCACAGCATAGTTAGCGGCCAGTAAGGCAGCCTACTCCCCAGACGTCATCAGGTCGTTCCCATCAGTGAGATGCACTGTCCTCCTCTTGGTCACAAAGGTCCAGACCAACTTCCAGAACTGTCTATGGTCGTCATGTGTTTTTCGGAGTTGGTCATGCCAGAGCGCTGTCTTCCAGTCACGCATGAGGGAGGCTATTTGCCGGGTCATCGCATTGATTTTCCCGGGAGATTTTCCTGGAGGTCACTGGTGACTCCTTGGAGGTCAGTGTCCAAGTCGAATAGGACCCACTTTTTGGACCACTTCGTCCCTCGTGGAGCAAATGTGTGGAACTGGATTAGTCCAGTTTTCTTCATAAGTTCGCTGACCTGTTTGTGGTCATCTTCTGTCTCGAGGTAGAGACGGGTCTCCTGCGAGGAATTATTAATAGTGAATTTTTTAATTCCAATGATCGCCAGCATTTCTTTAACTGACTGTTGCGCCATGGTAGGAGCAATGATGATTGGAGGTGGACGTCTCGCCTTGAGCTGCTGCTGAGGGACTGCTGGTCCCGCTGGAAGATGCCCCATTTGTTGTGGACCGGAGTGGGATTAGCCACTCAGATGCCCACGTACCGCCTCTCTCTGTACGCGTGCTTGGCCTGGGCACAAGTTTCCACCCTTCCTCCAGTACTCTCTTCGCTCCTTTGTTCACGGGGGGAGTTTCTGCCATGCGCACGTCTTCAATTCCGAGGTTATCCTGGTCGGGAGATAGGAGAGACATCAGATCAAGGCCACTGCCTCCTGCAACAGCCATGTCGTAGTGGTGATTTCGGTGCCCGGTACAGTGCTATACAGTGGTACAGCGGTATAGCGGTGATAAATGGAGACTGATGATAAATGGATACCTGTGTTCCACTCTGTATGAACTGTGAACTCACTACCGTGAGACTGGGTGTCTAACTCCGTTTTTTTTTTGTTAACTATGTTCCTCCTGCTCCTTTCTGGTTATTTTCTCCCCTCACCTTCTGACTCCTCCTTCTTTTGATTTCTGTTCTTCTGATAGATTTTTCTATGTTCAGAGGGGGTGAGAAGGTCCAATGACCTTCGGCGAAAGTTGGTCTTTTTCCTACCTTCCATGTTTAAATTAAGGCAGCTTTCTTCTTTGACAGAGCTCGCTTTATTTTCCCGAGGTTTTTATAGTGGCCACGTGTAAGTAATATTTGTTCACCTCTGCCTACGCGGTCAACCGTCCCAGGAGTCCATGGGGACCCTTGGTTTTTACACATATCTATACATTACTTTTAATGTTTTGCCGATCGGGTCTCTGCCTAGGCCCAGCGGTTCCTTTGGTATGCCGACAAAAGAAATTACTTCAAAATAAAAATTCCAGCTGGTGCCTCTCATACATATCACTATAAGAAAAGTACTAAGTAAAATACAGCACAGTATAAACACTGTTCTACTGACCTAAACAATAGAATAGAATAAAAGTCCCTTTCAAGAGTATTAATGAATACAACATTTAACTAGTAAAAGAAATTGAAAATATCTTTACAAAGTTATTATTGTTAACAAAAGTTAATAATTTTAATACAACAGAACAAATCTTCTTAGAACAGTTCACCTCCCGCCCGCTAGGAGCGCCCGAACGCTGTGACAGCACAGTCATCTAAATTATAAATATAATTTACATATATATTTATACATTTATAAATTATGAAATTATAATATAATGATTAGCTTTATTACGAAAATGCCATCACGTATGCACTTCCGTCGACATCGTATAACAAGTATAGAACACTTATGGTTAAATTTGGCGATAGCCAATATTTAGTTATTAGCGAATTTAATAAAAACCACTAATCGACTTGTAAATAAAGCTAGATCGATACTGTATTTATAGGATATCACGATTTTTCCTATATTGATATTTATATTTTATTGAAAAATAATATAATTATAAAATAAAAATTAACACTGCTGTCATTATCTAAATCTTTATTCCCACTTATTTTTAAGACCAAAGTATTTTATTGCACTATCAGTTTCTACAGCATCACATATACCTCTTGCTCAACAGGCTCATAGTACTCAATAGTACTCATTGTTGATCTTAAAGAATTTTGAATACTCAATTTTAATTTTGAAAAACTCATTGCTTATGGCACTTGTGAGGAAAATTCGGAGCGTTCTAATTTTTGGAGCTAGACCCTTTCGTAAATGAATATATTATATTTATATAATACTACTAGCTACAATATTATTTATAATATTGTAGCTAGTAGCAATATAAACAAATAAAATAAAATACACTCCTAAATATAAATATAAAATAAAAATATACTCCTACTATTAAAAAAAATATATATATTATAAAATTAATTAATAGAAATGGAATTTCATATATCCAGACCAAATGATCCTTACTATTATCCACAACTAAGACACAGATCATAGTGTCTTTGAAGGATAATATACTTCCGTAATCGTCCGGAAATTCAGGCATGTAAAGAAGAAAATGGCACGGTATTTCTGTCAGTATTCTCATGATTGGATCTTAAACTATTATTTATTCATGTATCCCAAAATCTTATACTTCGAGCTGGATTCTTTTATTTTGTTAAATATGTAGTAACTTTTATTACTTATTTATTTTTTACTCTAAGAAATGCAGAAAGCCCAGCTTGGGTACCTTTTTTGTTATTATTTTATTTAAAAGATTTCCAACTCTCTCTTCCAGGGACCAAGTCCTCATAGACAGTACTAGGGACCATGTCCTCATAGTCAGCATCAGGGATCAATTCCCAACAGATAGTCAGTGCTAGGGATCAAGTCCTCATATACAGTACCAGAGATGAAGTCCCCATAGACAGTCCCAGTAATCAAGTCCCCCCAGATAGACAATGTTAGGAACCAAGACCTCATAGACAGCATCAGGGATCAAGTCCCAACAGATAGGCAGTGCTAGGGACCAAGTCCTCATAGACAGTACCAGAGATGAAGTCCCCATAGACAG
>NW_027110850.1:68356-75188 GCF_000696795.3 Halyomorpha halys
AGTCCCCATAGACAGTCCCAGTAACCAAGTCCCCACAGATAGACAATGTAAGGAACCAAGACCTCATAGACAGCATCAGGGACCAAGTCCCAACATATTTATTGTTATATAATACTGGTCGGCAGTTGTGACAAGTTTATTTTTGAACCCCCACTGCACAACAATAATATATTTAATTATGTATTTTACTGGCTAATTCTGTTTGCTACTAATACAAATAAATTAATATTGTTATATATAAGTTTTTTTATTATATATTTACATATCAACAGGCATAAATGAAGGTGCTGATGTGGTTGATAATGATGTTGCCGTGGGCCAGTAGTTCTATCCTAACCTGCAACTGCGGATGGCGGAACATGGTAAGGTTCTTCTGTTCTGGTGTAGTTCTTGCCCTTCTATTTTCCACATCCTAACTCCTCTAATTCTTGTTCTAGAGAAGGATTTTCGGCGGAAAGGAGACAAGAAAGAACGAATATCCTTGGATGGTGTTTATTAGTGTCGGATGTGGCGGGTCCATCATCACTCAGTATCATATCCTCACGGCGGCACATTGCACGGATGAAAGGTCTCCTACGTCACTAAAAGTTTTCGTTGGAATGCATTACAGAAAATCAAAGAGTGAGTAAAAATATTAAAATACAAAATTTAATAATTTAATTTTTAAAAAATACACACAAAACTGTTATCTCAATTCAAATTGAAAGTATACTATTTATATTATACAATAATTGAAGGGGTCATGTTAAAAATACTAAATTTTAAGAAAACAAGGTTCAATTTATTTTTGTTGGAACTTGTTTTGTTTAAAAGTGTAAATAGCCCCTTCTTCATTTAGGTATATTAGTTATGAATTGCATTTTGAGGTTAGGCCTCTTGTCTATTGGTTGTGGAAAATTACGAATGTTTAAGTAACGAATGCAAGCAACAAAAGCTGTTCGTTAGAAAACGTGGGAATGCCTAACGTCCATTGCCTTGGTGTCGTCCGGATTCGTAGTACACTAGATGGCTCTACGGAAAGGTTTTTGTGATGAAGAGTTTTTCTTTTTGGAATAATCACCGTTGATTCATCGACGTATCAGGCACAGGCAAGTTACATAGCATAAAAAATCAGTGAAGTCTAAAATGACTTTATTTTAACATATTTACAAGAACTACATGTTACTGTTACTGTTACAGAGTATCTCTCTTCTACTTCTACTTCTCTTACTTAGCTATCTAGTCTAGGAAATGAACACTTGAGAAGAGGGGGTAGGAGGAATAGTGAAATAGGAGAAGGGGTTTGGACCAATCAGATAATTTAGGAAATATCTGGAAGGGGAAAAAAGGCGTGGCGAGAAGTTGGGTGGTCAGATTTCTAATGACCTAATGACCTAAGACTTGTGTGTACTGACTTACATATATTAACCATAAAATAGTTTGACTGATGCAAGTCCATTGTGAGATGACAGCATGTACCTGCCTAAGTGTCAGCCCTTGCTATTGATATAGGATACTAAGGGCTTGAAAGGGCTGTTAGAACGATCTCAAGGGCCTTATGGGAACTTAGTTGTTTTTATTGAGCTTCTTTTCTATAAAATTGTAACGAAATGTGAACACATGGAACCATATGTCTAAAGTGACTGAACCTACAGTTGGGCAAAGGGCAATTGTTTAAATTTATAATACCGGTTCCTTAAATGGCAGATATCGACGAAGACGCAAAATGTTGGTGATTCACAGTTATGTAATAAGAAACGAGTTCGGTGAATTTTCTCGATTGCGACATAATATCTTCAAATCGATGATAATGACGACTTCTCTTATTTTCAAATAAAAAAGGACACATATCGAAACATTCCTGACGTTTCTTCTAAATTACCTTTTCACTGTCCATTTGTCACTCTCTATTTCGTACTCGTTTGCAACTAAATTCCAGCAGATCAGGTTCGGTTCACACTTGTTCACGAACGATACTGGCCTAGCGGACGCAGTTCCCAATCCAGACTCGTGTTCGGATCGTCAGTGCATTTTTGAGCGAATTAGGGTCAATTTCTTTCACTCTTTCTCGCTGCCTAGCCTTAGAGTACCTCTAACTAGCTACCTCCTTAATCAACACTAAACAATTAAAAAATGTTACTTCATATAGTCCCTACATCCACTTACTTCTTCAATCATAACCTTTGATTTTTGGCGATATTTTGGGTCTCTTATCCATTTTTATAATGCCCTTTTTATAACTAAAATCAATGTGTAAGTATCTTTATAATTACAATAGTTCGTGGGTGTTGATGACCAAAAGGTTACACGCCTTTAAGCAAGGCTAAACAAACACTAAACTGTGTTGCGATGGATTGTGTGATCGATTCCAAAATCGACGACGTATTGAATTCAAATCTAAACCAGGCCCTCCTTCTTCAGTTAAAATAATCTTCTAAAACAGAGAAAGCCATAGCCTTAGATATATTTGGTGGACTACTGAAGGCTTCCCCCTGCACGTGCCAATCTGAATGGTAGTTGCTCTGCCTACTTTTATCTTTTTAATTAACTAAAATAGCATTAATTTCAACAGGAGCCCACTAATCTATACTAAACGTGGAGATGAGAATTGGTTAGTAACTGAATGTTGTCTGATACGCGAACCTCATCAGATTTTTGCTTTTCGAATCCTTTTTTTTTTTTTTTTTAATAATTTATTTATTGATATTTACAACTGTATACACATATATACAACAAGTAAATTTGCTGTAGGTGACATAGTGGCATGATAAAAACATGTGGAGAATCTACCCACTGATAGAACTCCAAGAACATTTCTAGAGGAGAAGATCTCGAGGCCATCTTCTTTTCAGACGCCTAGGAGGATTATTAGGTAATGAAGGAGAAGCCAGGTTAGAAACAAGTGGATTTGGGTCGTTGAGAAGTTTATTATGGAAGGAACGGTATCTGGTTCTGGCCAAATCGGCAACATATGGAATATTGAGGTCCTGATGGATGACTTGATTAGTGACAAAGTAAGGAGCATTAAGGATTTTACGAAGGATTTTGGACTGTAAGGATTGGATTCTGGAGGAATTTGATGGTTCAGTGGAGCCCCAAAGCTCAACTCCGTATGTCCAGATAGGCCTTATAATAGTCATGTAGATCAGTCTTTTGTAATGGATTGGCAATTTAGACCGTTTGTCTAGTAAATGTTGCAATAGTCGGAATCCACGAGCAGTTTCTTGTCTTTTTAGTCTTGTATGAGGATTCCATGTCAGTCGTTTGTCGAGATGTAGTCCTAAGTAACGGATCTGTTCGACAGGAATAAGTGGGGTATTATTAAAGGATATTGTAGGGGAAGAGGTCATGGGTTTACGTCGAAGGATAAATGTGATTTGGTGGGATTTATTGGAATTTATTTTAATCCTCCAGTTTTGGCACCATTCTTCAGGGGCTTTTCGAATCCTGTAACTTTATTATGACCAATGTTTCAAATCCTTTAACCTCATTATGACCAATGTTTCAAATCCTGTAACCTCATTATGACCAATGTTTTAAATCCTGTAACCTCATTATTCAAATCTCATCAGAGCAAATCTAGATGTGACTTTATTGTAGTTTATTTATTAATGATTCTAGAAAACAAAAGAACACATAGTGTGTCTAAGATCTATCTACATCAGGACTTCAGCAGATCGAAATACATCAACGACATTTCCATCCTGCTTCTTTCTAATCCAATAAGTTTTAACCATAAAGTCGGTCCAGTCTGCCTGCCGCACACACAACGCAATTTAGAAGGACAGTTTATCAAAGTCGCAGGTACACTATCCTAAAATAAATTTGCCCTATTTTTACGATTTAAGATCAGAATTTCATGCAATTATGTGTAAAAATTGTGTTTATAAAACACAAAAATCCTGCAAAAATCAACTCTATTATGTAAAAATTGTTTTTATATTATTACCATATTACTCCCTCACACAAAACACTGATATTTTTTAACACACTTCTATTCTTGATTTCTTACAATTCATAAAAAACTGTTTTTCACTTTCAGGCCATTTTTCAATGTCATATAATCTTGAAAACAAAAACAATTATAAAAATAATTATATAATTCAAATATTCCCCGGGTTTGGTTGTTGGGGGATAATACCCAAATTACTTTTAGAGTGGACTGTATTTAAAATAATTATAATTATAATAAAGAAAATGAAAAAAAAACACAATTATTTTAATCATTATGAAACATTTTATTAAGTTATTTTTTTTTTGCCAAAAGTTATAATATAGTTGTTAGAATTTGAATTAATTTTTACTATTGCTACAAGAAATAATGTAAGTGGTTATAGATTACTTGGTTTGGCTAGTATCTGTAGGTTTGCAGTCTGCTGATAAGTTGCTAAATAAGCGAGGAGGCACATATCGTAAGTGGAGGCTTTGGACAACCTAAAGTGAGTGAAGAATCTGAATGTTTCACGAATATTTTGTGACTTATAAATGCATCAGCACAAAGACCTTTTATGACTGTTAATTTGCATGAAGGACAGCAATGTGCATTTAATTTGAGATTAACGTTAAATTACCGTGGAGATCGAAGTGGAGGCCATTCAGACCCTCTCGTTTCCAGGAGTAAGAGGAATCGAGGTGTTGGAGTGTGAAATTGTGGTCTATGAAGCTCGTTCAACTTGCAGTGTCCATCCAGCAGCGAGCAAGAGTGTCACTGATTCTTACTGGAATGACCGCTGGACTCGTTAGGTTCCATACTGGATGCAGAAACTTTGGTAGTGCAAAGTCCTCCTGCATGCTTCAGCATAGTGCTCCTTTATACCTCATTTCTCAGGCTCAGCATCCCGTGCAGGACACTTAGATCTGTGATGTTGGTCGAGAACTTGTGAAGGGCACACATAGTAAAGTCAGCTTCCAGAGTTGGAGGTGTGTCCTGGGATGAAACAGTGGCAGCACGTAAGGTAGAGAAACTATCCAAGCGTTAAATGTAAACTTCAGCTTTATACATTTGCATATATAGTTCACCGTAAAGATTTAAATATAACAAGATGGTCAGGGTTGCGGTCAAAAAAGAACAAATAGTTAAAAACTATTTTAATGTCCGACGTTTCGCCCCACCTTGCAGGGCTGTTCAAAGCAACGGTTGAACAGCCAACCTTCAGCCTGTTTAACCTTCAGCTTGTTTTTGAGCTGCTTCCAATGCGAGGGTTTGTTTGATGGCGTCGTATAGACCTAAAGTATCGTTTTCTAACAAACGCTATCGAATTTGTGGCGTCACGAATGTATTGATTTTTATGGTCTTACGAACTTAAAGCCTTCGAATCGCAATCCTTGCTGAGAATTTTTAAGTTTGGGATCTATTGGTCAATCAGTAAGTAGTTGTTTCCAGCCTGCCAAAATATGTCGAGTGAAATATCACAATACTTTTTTATGAAGACAGAATTGAGAGTGTCAATAATGTTAGTGTAGGAAATACAATCACTAACTAATTCACAGACTTCATAAGATAGGAAATTAATGATTATCTTAAAATTATCTTCATCACTAAGAGGTTTCTTCGAAAATCCACAAAAGTTGTGAAAGATCTTCAGCCAGTAAGTCCACTCCTTAACGGCAGTTACTTGATTCACCTAGGTCTCCCGTCGAATCGGATAGGTTTCAGAAATTTGTCCATTGTTCCTGTTTTTAGTGATTACAGTTGTTGTACATGAACTGATATAATAAATAAATACAATTAATGCTAGGATTATGCTTTTGTTCACCATAAACAACACCTCTATCATATAATAGAAAACTTGAACAAATACATACACATGATATAAAAATAAATATAGAAACAAAGTATAACCTTCTCGCACTGTTTCACAACACCTGTTCAGTCCTAATATCACTTAAAAATTGTAGTTTTAATATGTTTATGTACTCCATTTTACATCATACCTTGTACTTTTATTGTTCTTATGATTTATTTTACTCAATTATATTAATTTATCCATTGTTTTTATTAATGTTCCCATTTACTGTTTCTTTGTAATCTTTCATTTCGCATTGTTATAAATAAACTTATTTCACTTTACAATTTTTCATGTTTCTTATGTTGTCTCGACAATTAATATAATCAATGTAGATAAATTATTATTTTCACCTGATTTATACAAAAAGCAGTACTTATTATCGTCTAATTATTCCGTATTTTAAGGTTTACGCCTTTTTATTTAATATTCTTTATTCACTTCTTTTACAATTATTGTATTATACCTGTATTAGGGGTATTCATGATGTTGTGTTAAAATGTAAAATGTTTTACTATGTTAAATGTTATAAGTATAGGATTGTGATCAGCCCTATTTAAAGTAATGTTAAATGGTAAATGCATAAAAGCTCCTAGTGGATTTTCTAAGCTTATTATTTTGAAACATTTCTTTCAAAAACTCCTTGTTATTGTTTACTTCTAAGTTCTTATTAAAGTAATTTATTACAACATACCTAAAGTGGAAGTTTTGAAAAAGTTTGGCTACTGAGTGTCTTGTTGATCTTCTGACTGGTGAGAAAAAGAATCAAGATGAGCTAATTATAAACTGTCATCACATTATTATTATTATTGTCATCCATTGCTTTATTAGTTTTAAAAACATCCAAAACAATACTAACACAATCGAAACACAATCTAAGAGCAAGTAACCTCACACAACAAAAGAAAAATGGTGACGAGCTCAGCTGGTCTGTTGCGTGACGTCACTCTCCATTTAACACACCTAGTAACAGACTCTAGGGGTATTCATGATGTTTTGTTAAATGTTATATGTTTTTCCATGTTAAATGTTATAACTATAGGATTGTGAGCAGCCCTATTTGAAGT
>NW_027110850.1:75596-85975 GCF_000696795.3 Halyomorpha halys
TTATATCGTTTGAACATTGTAAAAGAAGGAATTATTTCTCCATTTGACATGAGTTTTTCCATTTAACACACTTTAACATGTTAACTAAAAGATCATGAATATACTCTTATAGTATTCGTTTTAATATCCTAACTATATTGTTTATTTTGTATATATTATTTGCTGCGTATTTTATCATTCAATTCATATTTAGTTTTTCCTAAACTATAAAACTCCAATAGTTATTATTATGATCATATTTTTATACCTTTTTCTTGTATTATATTTTCCATTATATTTGTATACTTCTTTCCTTTATACGGGACGTATTTGAAATAGAAATAAAATAGAACACATTTATCCCCATTTTTCCAGTCTGCTAAGTTACGAATCCAGAAGGTTACTCGTTATCCTTTATCTTTGACTGGGATTGGAAATTGGAGATTTGATATTAATTGTGTTCAGAAAAAAAAACTGCCTCTTTTAAAGTTTAAATTTGTCAATGCAACACTATTCTTAATGTTAGTGTTTTATGAATATTTACGTGTTCATGTATCTATATGTTCATGTATTTGTGTGTTCATAATTACGTTTTTGGTTTGAGAGATAGTTTTTTTTTTTTTATAGATAGATTTATTTATTGATAGATATTACAATCTGCCACATAGTTGTGGGCAATAGGTAATATTGATAAATGATCTCATACATACTAAAATAAAAAAAAATAAAATAAAATAAAAATAATAATAAAATAAAAAAAAAAATCTTAAAATATATACAAACAAAAGAATAGACAAGATGAACATAATCAGACTATCTGTATGAAAATGAGAGATAGTTATCACCCTATCCAGTGTACTTGATTTGGTGAACCTATAATCTTGCGATATTAATGTAAAGTAGTTTTGAAAAAATTGATACGAGGAATTTCTATTAGTAAAGTTGCAGAAGTAGGTCGAGGCCTACAGTTTTGGAGAGAAGACTTTTGCCACTGCATTCTCTTCCCTCCCTTTACCCATAGGCAAATTCATCTTAGATGCACTATACAATATGGGTTAGTTGAATTAATTTTGTGTATTGATTTAAATGGTATTACATAGAATAGCAAAAGATAATACAGTTTACTTGGTAGTTGATTGCTTATGGGCTGAGATTTTGATGAAACTTGTTTGATGACAAAAAAAAAAAATACTGGTTCTTCTCTTCTCTTATAATGGTTCATCTCTTATGCTCTCTTCTCTCCATCACTCTGCCTTCCATCCCACTGCCAAAGTGTGGTGAAACTACTCACAGCCTAAAAATTTTGTGGCTCTTGAGATGGTTTTCACTCTTCCGTTCGATAAGCCAAAATAGTTACCAAACCCTATTGCTTCATATAACTGCCACTAGATGGATACTAGCCATTAGCTTTCTATTAAACATTTGAGAGAGGGCTTCTTCCTCAAACAGTGAATTAGTTAACCTCATTTTAATCTTATTCCCCTTTTTCAGTATTTTAGAGTATACTCTATTTTTATATTTCTTTTTTATCTACTTTATTATTTTATATTATTTCAGTTTTCATTAATTTTCTATTAATACGTTTCTCTGTACTTCTTATTTTTATCTTCTTTAATTTACTTTTCTTTTTTTTTCGGTCAAGACTCCCTTGGAGTCCTATACTGCATAACGATGGTTGGGGGTCAAAGTTTGGTACGGTCAGTAAAGAACACAAGTAAGAAAAAACTTATTTAGTGCAAACGTTTGGGCCTAAATATCTTGCCTTCATCAGCGCTGAGAACAAAAAACAAGATAACCAATGAATAAAAAGATATATAGAATGATTAAAAAATAAGAAAATAACTAACATTATAGGAACATAACTAGTGACAGACATGAATAGTTTAAGTATTATAAGAAGATAGAGGCTGTATGAGAAGAGGAACATTAAAATTAAATATGAGGAAAGAAAAATAATAAAATGCATATAAACATCTAGTAAGTAAATATATGTACAAAATGAAAATTATTTAAAAGAAGTAATAAAATCTGTAGGTAAAATACTAGAATAAAGAAAAAAAATATTAAGTTATTTAACTTTATATATTCTTACGTAGCTATATTTAAATAAGTTATTTTTTATTTATCAGATCCCTGATGAAGGTTTGAAATTCTAGTCGAAACGTTGGCACAAATAAATAAGTTTGACTTATTTGTATTCGTCACTCACCGAATCCCCAACCATCTCCTCATATATTTAAATAGTTTAATTATTATTTGAATTTTTTTTTCTACCGGACCCAGATCACCATCCTTCTATATTTGTCTAAAACCAATACCAATAGAAAGTAATTTTCAAGATCCGAATTTCAGTCTAGGTTTTACTTAATTTGAAGCTAGTGAAGGAAAAATCCAATTGCACGAAATTCTGGTCTCTGGTTAAGGTTAATATTATCTATGATAAGGCTAATCTTTCGCTTAGGTTGGGGTTTTACTAGGAGTACAGGTGACGGAAACGTCCTCCGAGAAGTGGACATCCAAATCATCGGTAAGAAGAAATGCCAGGAAGGATGGCCCATAGTCACCATAGTACCAACACAGATCTGTGCCTTCACTGCCGCTAAGGACACTTGTAACGCAAGTATCTTACAGTCTATTCAATCAAAAGATATCTGTTATATATTGTATAAATGTATTTTACTGGTTGCTTTTAGGGTTATGTTTCCAAAATGAAAATATGATCTTAGAATCTTAAAAAAAAAAAAATCCCCATAAAGGTATGTGTTCAGGCCACTTTTTGTTCCATTACCTAAAGTTGATGAATTCCACACTCACTTTAATTACCTTTATTTTTCCCATTAGTTTCACCATTACAACTTTAAACCATGCACCACTAAATTTCTACAAATATATTCCAATAGTATAAAAATCTTAAGTTATTGTTAGCAGAGATAATTCCTACCTGCTTCAGTGGCAACCTCTTTGGATTATAGATAACAGAGTACTTTTATCTTACCTAGTCTGTGCAGATTATCAGTTTATTTCTTCATCTATTTTCACCTCTGCTAGTATCTCACCATTTCTTTATACGTATCTTTCTGTTCCTGTGACCCACATTGTAATAGCAATTATCTAGTATCAATATTAATTAAAACCAATAGCCCTTGTTTAAGTAAGGTGCCCCCCTCACTTCTGAAAGGAGCCCTTGTAATTAAACAGCCCTTGTAATCATCAATAATATCTACCACTGTAATTTTTTTTTCTTTTAGGTTAATTTTTTTTTTAATCATTTATTTATTGTTATTTACAACTGTATATCATATATAAAACAAGTAAATTTGCTGTAGGTCAGATAGTGACATGATACAAACATGTGGAGAATCGACCCATTGATAAAACTCAAATAACATTTCTAGAGGAGAAGATCTCGAGGCCATCTTATTTTCAGACGCCTTAGAGGATTATTAGGTAATGAAGGAGAAGCCAGGCTAGAAACAAGTGGATTTGGGTGGTTGAGATGTTTGTTATGGAAGGAACAGCATCTGGATCAGGCCAAATCGGCAACATATGGAACATTGATGGATGACTTGATTTGTGACAAAGTAAGGAGAATTAAGGATTTTGGACTGTAAGGATTGGATTCTGGAGGAATTTGATGGTTTAGTGGAGCCCCAAAGCTCTTTTGTAATGGATTGGCAATTTAGACCGTTTGTCTAGTAAATGTTGTAATAGTCGAAATCGACGAGCAGTTTCCTGTCTTTTCAGCCTTGTATGAGGATTTATGTCAGTCGTTTGTCGAGTATGTATGTATTCCTAAGTAACGGATCTGTTCGACAGGAATAAGGGGGGTATTATTAAAGGATACTGTTGGGCAAGAGGTCATTGGTTTACGACGAAGGGTAAATGTGATTTGGTGAGGTTTATTGGAATTAATTTTAATCCTCCAATTTTGGCACCATTCCTCAAGAGTGGTGATAGGTTAATTTTATTTGTAAAAATTCTATAAACAACCAGAATCCTTTAAATCGGAGGATGATAGTTGACCGTATGAAGAAGATTGTAGGAAGATAGTCCGGGTGGCGGTCAATAAAGGCATCAAAATAGTAAAAGAAAAATATTTATTGCTACCAATGTTTCGCCCCACTTTCTAGGGCTTCGTCAGGGCTAAATAAAAAAATAAACATTAAAATAAAAGCATTTAAAAACAATTGTTATGTTTATAAAGTAAATAAAAAAATAATTAAACAAGTGTGATAAAAGTTCTAAGTACGGATCTAGACTAATTAATTGTAGGACACTATTCATTGAAACTAGTTAAAAATATGGTAGGTAGGTAGGTGTAAAAGGTAGAACAGATAGGTGAAGTAGATATATTATAGTAAAATGTAAAAGGAAGATATTAAGAAAATTGATAACAATAAACATAGGGGTAATCACCTGTCAGATAGAAACACAGCGAACGACTGAAAGAGAGGCAAGCATGGCGGACGTACAAGTGGTTTCAGCCATTGCACTGAGATTATATTATTTTTATAATAAAAAAAAAAGAAAATGAAAGGAAATTAAATATAAATAAATAAGATTAAATATAAAACTTATTATAAAAATTAACTACAATCTCCTAATAGCTCTCAGTTGCAACTAGACAATGAACAATGGTGGAGATCCTACACGAGCGCTCTCACGAACCCCTTTGGCAACGAGCTTAGGCCAACTCGTCCCAGCCACCCATCCACATGCTCGTGCATGTCCGAGTTCGCCATGGCTTGGCCAACATGTAGAAGCCCCTTTAGGAAGGGTAAGATTTTTTATAATAAAAAAATCTATACCTCACCTATACCATATCTTCTTCACCTATCTCTTCTACCTTTTACCATATTTATTTAGTATTCTCCTACAATTTATTAGTCTAGTTCTGTATTTAGAACTTTTATCAGACCTGGTTAATTCTTTTTTTATTTACTTTATAAACATAACAATTGTTTTCAAATGCTTTTATTTTAATGTTTTGTTAATTCTAAAATGTTTGTATATATTTTTCTCATTTAGCTCTCTTAGCTGGGCTTAGATGAAGCCCTATAGAGTGGAGAGAAATATTGGTTAGCAATAAATTCGAATTCGAAGGTCTATTGGAAGTTGACTAGTAATTATTTGCAAGGCTAAAGCTGGCGCAGTCCTATAAGCCCCATTTACCAGTAATTGAGCTATCCTTCGTGCCAGTTCCAACAATTTAATAGTTGTAATAATCTGAATAGTTGAGCAGGCACATTATAGAGGACGACAGGAAAGAAGGCAGCTTTGTATAATATTTCTCTACACCTATATTTGAGGCCCCAGGTCGTTGCTGTTATATTATTTAGCTAGTAGCGGAAAACAGTTTATTTCCTGTGATTTTATTATTTTATTTTTATTTTTATCATTATATTGATGGTTTTATCATTTTATTCCTCATTTTCAAGAAAGCCTCTCATTTTCCCTTTCAAGAACAGGAGCCGGGTCTTTCGCAGTTTAGGAAGAGCTTCTTTTCACTACACCATTTCTCTACAATAAGAGTTACCTCAGCTGCTTTCATTTCCAGGTTAACTCGTGACCTTTCCTCATTCCCACGCCAAAGTCGTCGACATATGCGGCTTGTGTGTATCCTTCTGCCCGTGAATTCGCCAGTAGTGGATTCATATTGATGTTGCATAATGTGAGACCTAGGACAGACCCTTGGACGGATCCTCAGGGCATCCTCCTTGTTGGTAAATGGCAGAACGCTGTACACCTCTCTAAGAAGGATATGATGAGGTATACATTTCTTGGACGATGCAGCCATTATAGTTCCTCCATTATTCCAAGCCACAATGTACCGTTAAAAGCCCCAGCCACATCATAAGAGAGGACAACATATTTAGAAGTAGAGTCCGTTGCCGCCGTTAGCAACTGATTGATAGCATCTGTGGTTAATAATCCCCTTCATCCCCAAAATGATCTGGCGAAAGTCGGCCTATTACCTCCTGTACGCTGTAGTAGCACGAGGCTTTCCAGAACTTTACCCATCACGTTTAAGAGGCATATTAGGCGATATGATTTTGCAGTAAGTAACTTCTGCTATCCCTGGCTTTAGAATCGCGACCATTTCTGCCTCCTTCCAAATTCAATGGAACACGTCATCTTTCAAGCATTTGTTGTAGATAGTAGATTAAGTGCTCACGGGGTCCCGGTGTTTATATTCATCGAAGAAATTAAAAGATAAAGCTCAACATAACACTGTTTATGTTAGAGGGTTCAGCAGTTCAAAGTACCTATATTGTTTACACTTTAAGATTAAGACTATGCAGGGGATTATAGCTATGTTTATAATATTAATGTCGAAAGGATTAAAAGATAAGGAACATTAAAGAGTCCTACTTATCATTATTTATGTTTCAGATATTAGCCGTTCAAAGTCTGACCTTCAGAAGACTAAAGTAAACAAAAAATAATAGCGTGAGCTAATGCTGGTAAACGAAAAGAATATATTCGCGAGAACCTCATAATAAAATGGCGGTGAACTAAAAGAAGAGGATCTCGAGACCCTCGTAATAAAATTGTTGCGAACAGAATTCAAAATGGCTCCCGTGTACATTTGGTTATAGTACAAAAAGTGGTTACTTAACCGTTTGATGGATAGAGGGAGAGGGAAGGGAGGGGGGGTTAAACAAAAGAAATGAAAAATGGCGATTGAGCACACTCAGCTCATTCTAAAATCTGCCCAAATCGGTGTCTCAGCCCGCCTACTACTAGAAAATGAAACACTAGAATTAGGTATTAAGCATTAGGAAGAAGCATTGAGCATCAGGATTAAGTATTGAGGATGAGTATTGAGGATTAGGATTGGTCAGACCGGTAAACACTGGTTAGGAAAGGGTGAGGCTAGGAGACGTTAAGGTAGGGATCAAGGCTAGGGTCCAAAGTCCGAGGTCACGTGAGTGGTTAAGGTAGGGTCGAAGCTGGGGTCCAAAGTCCAAAAACGATCCTCCTACTGTACCAGAACCGGCCTTTTATCCCTACTACTTCCTTGGGGAAGTTTATCAAAAACTACATGTACATCCAGTTTGCAGTATCACTAATTGAGTCATCCTCTGGGAAAAATGATTTCAGCATCATGGCCTCCATAGCCTCTCCCGCCTTCCGTGCTGCGTCGCCGTTGTCCTTAAAGGAGGTGAAGTTATTCCTATTTCAAGTCGTACCCAGGGCTTTTCTGTACATGGGGCTGTCAGGATAGTCCACGAGAAATAGTTCAATGTTAACGCTAGTCAGTTACGGACGCTCAGTGACTCACTCTTGTGACGTCACTTTAACGTACTTTTTAGGAACAAAGGCCTTTGTTGTAAGAGCAATCCTTTGTTTGAGAAGAATTTATTTTAGTTAAATTCAATTATTTTGCTACTCGGACAACCTGGCTCCAATTAGCAAGCAATTTACCAGGTAAATTTAAAAAAAAATCATTATAGTGTTAGTGCACTGACATTTTTTGCCTTCACATAACCCAATATATTGCGAAAAGTGACATCACCGGGATTATCCGATGGTGAGGGGGATTTTACGCCGGTAACGTGGATCTAGAAGCGAAATCAGACCCAAACAATTCTTTCCGTAAAAATAACAAGAACACTAAAAAGAGTTCATGTTCGATGATAAAATGCATCACTTTCATACAATGAGATGCTGAATTCTATTAGTTTAAATTATGTAAGTTTCTCTTTGCACTGTTCGTAGGTTCGTTGACCCTATGTCTATTCTGTCAATAGGGATATCTATAGGTGACCACCCAATTCTACACCTTGGTGTGGGTTCTAGTTTTTATTTCTGTGGGACCACCACATAAATAAAAGTCGATTCCCCGCAGGCCGGATTCGAACCGCTCCTAGATTGCAAAAACCTGAGCCTTAATTCCTTGGTCTAAGAGAATTTATTCAGGGTTAGTCAGTAGGTGCACTGGAAAAACCTAAACCATTAATTCACTCTTTGATTTGTTCAGGGAGACTCAGGAGGTCCTTTGGTCTATGAGGACCCTGATACCCGAAGGTTCACCCAAGTGGCTTTGGTTTCTTTTGGACCCCAAAAATGTGGAGTTGACTCTAAACCATCAGTCAACACTGAAATATATGCTTACCTTGACTGGATCAGGAATGTTGTCACAAGTAAGTAATAAGACGAAGAAGTCTAGGTGTCCCATGGTTTTGTCTGAAGCAGTGTTGCCATCAACAGTGCAGTTTTATTCATAATTATATTCAAAACTTTTTCAGGTTACAAATATACAATTTTGATCACAAATCAAATAATAAAACTTATTTTCTACGACTCTTTCAAGGCATTTCAATTCATAAAATAATTAAAAACAGCGCCATATAAATATAACTTTCTTTTGAAAGTACATGACAAATTTTATATTTCTGTCGTAATAGGAGTTAGGAAACCATTGAAAAATACGAAGAGAACGTTTATTTGGACAAATATTAACAAAATTCTATGAAAATTCTAAAACGATTTACCAAAATAAGTATTTAAGTTAATTAATTAATAGTATCCATGTTAAGTCTCAACACTCTTTTATATCATCAACAATAAAACGTTTCGGCCAATTCGGCCACCCTAAACGACAATTTTTTTTTTTAAAATATTTATTTATTGCTATTTACAACTGCACATTATAATACATTTAGTAAATCTAATCTAAGTTAAATTGGAGCGTTACAAGCGTGTAGAGAAATTACCCAGCACTCTAATGACTGGTACCACTCTAATGACATTTTACATTAGCTAGTGTCGTGGCCATCTTCTTTTCAGGCACCTCGGAGGATTGTCAGGAATGGAAGAGGAAGCAACGTTAGAAACTAGGGGGTTTGAGTGGTAAGGGAGTTTATAATGGAAGGAGTGATATCTAAGCACCCATTAATGTTTAAATACTTTTAATTTTAGATCAACTTTACACTATCAATTATTTTATCAACAACTGTTGATGATATAAAAGAGTGTTGAGACTTAACATAGCAATTTTGAGCCCACCAATACAAATTAATCCATTAAACAAAAAAATTGCAAAATTGTGTCATTATTTTTGCAGAGCGGCGATATGTACCAGCAACAGTTTTTATGAACAATTTATAAAAAAAAAATCTGTTTTATTTATTTTTAGGAAGCTATCCTGGATCCAAAGTCTGCACAAAAGCATAAATGGACACTTCTTGAAAATTCTAGAAATATTTTCTATTTTAAATATAAATACATTAAAATATATTTTAATAATTTTTTTTTGTCCTCATTACTGTTCCAAACCTCTCCTACAACATTTACTTAACACAAACGTACGATCAAAGCGTTTCTTTATCTAAGAAATTTGTTTATCCTTAATACTTGAAAGAACATATGAACAGCATTCATAAGCATAAAATATGACATAATTTTAGTGATATTATGTTTACATTCCAACAAAACTTGAAGGCAACCTTACGTTAAGTTAATTTATTATAAAAATAAAGTTAATTGGAATTTCGGACATCAATGTAACAATCTGTAAAACCATTCATTTAATCCCAAATGTAAAGAGAATAGAAGTTTTAATAAATTTTATTTTCAATGGTTTGGTATATCTATAATGAAAATCCATTCCGTTCTCGAGAAATTCGAGCTTCTTATTCATTTCTTTTCAGACTCATTTCAATCTGAATATTAAGGATCCCAAAGTATATTTACTGTTCTAAAAAGTAAGGAGTGAATACAAAATTGAATTGACTTGGTCAATTCTACAATTAATGTTTTCTAGAAACAGTTAGTAAATAAATGGTTTATTTCTAATCTTTATCTTTACTTAATTTAAACCAATTTTCATTTTGTACATATATTTACTAACTAGACTTTCATGTTTATTTTATTATTTGTTCTTTCCTCTTACTTAATTTTATTATTACTTTTCTCATACAGCCTTTATCTTCTCATAATACTTAGACTATTCATGTCTATCAACACTATTCGTGTAGAGTGTAGAGCGAGGAGACAAACTTTATTCAAAAACAAAGATGTTCATTGGGTTGCTAGCTACACAGCATTCAAATCTAATCAGGCAATTTTTTTTAAATTGTACAACATATAGGCATAACAAGTAAACAATATATGTGACTTTTTTTGTTTCATCGGTTTGGTTCTTTTATCATTTTTACTATTTATTTTATTTCTACACTTTATTTTTTTTTTAATATCTCTCTTTTTAAATCTTTCTCCCTTTTCTATAATTTTTTTTTTTTGGCCATATTTTCTCTTTCAACCCAATGTAACACACCTAAAATACAAAATACAGCTAATATTCATTTTAAATAAATAAAATATAAACTCGTAATATTTATGTCATATAATTCATAAAAATAATCAACAAAAGTAGTGAGAGAGTGATATATATA
>NW_027110850.1:86025-90519 GCF_000696795.3 Halyomorpha halys
AAACAGATATAAAAAAGTAACAAATGTATGTAAAAATATAAAAAAAAAAAATAATAAAATAAAAAATAAATGTTACAAATAAACTCATCCACAAAGACTTTAACATCCCATTCGTTGCAGATTTGGCCCAAAACAGATATGTGTCTTTTCATTCCAAACCTCTTACCAATCCTAACCCATTAGTTCTTAATCTCTCATCCTTAACAATTCCTGATATTCCTCTGAGGCGTCTGAAAAGAAGATGGCCAAGGGACCTTCTAATTTAAATTAATGGTTGAAGTACCACCAACGGGTGGTTCCTTCCCAAGATATTCAAGTGTAAATAAAACATTCCATAGAGTTACTTATTGTATTTATTAATTGTACAGTTGTAAATTACATTAAATAAATAAATATATAAAAAAACAATAAAATATGCAATGTATGCATGTCATCCTTCTTCTGGATGATTCCATTACTCATCAGTTTCCATGCATGTGCTGGTGGATGATTCCCAGGGAGTCGAGTATTTATATACTCCCTGTTAACCTTGCCAAGTCCTGGATTTCGATCCCGAGTTTATCCATAAAGTTCCTAGTTTTGCTGGGTATCCTTCCACGGGCTCGAACTAAAGGCCACTCACGTTGAAGTCTCGTTTTCTGAATTCCTTACAGAACTTTTCCTTAAGGAAGGGGATGCATTTATCGTAGACTTCTTACTTTTTCCTCTCTACTTTATTTGCCCGGTCAAGATCGTTATTTTCATATCTCACAGCGGGACCTTGAATGATTGCTGACTTCCCCTTGTAAGGGAAAGCGACAATATCCGCATATCTTGTGGATCCATCCGTATCGACACAGCAGACCTCGGCAAAGCAGGTTCATCATCCACTAAGGAGCTTCGTCATTTCATGCTTTACTCTGAGATGCCAGTGTGGTACGAGGAGGGTTTGGTTGGGGAATTTCCCCAGCACATTTGCTGGTGTTTCAGGCTCTCTGTTGTATTTGCGATAAAGGGACCCAACTTGTCTATCCTGCTCGGAAATCTTGGACTCCACGTAGGGGTGCATAGGGGTGCGCTGCCTAACGACAACCACGCTACTGCTGTTAAGTTACAAGGTAAAAGGAACTTATAATTGGATGAACATCATGGTATCTGCAAGTACCCTCCGCCGGTTGCACCAATTTCCGGTAAAACTAAGATTTGTCCAAGAGTTTAGTAAAACTAACCTGTTTTCGGTTTACAGTTTTGTTAACCTAGATTACCTGAAACTTAGGTAACTGTAGGTAGATCGCTTCAATAATCTCGAAAATTCAAATAAATTATTTATTTATATGTCTTTCCATCTTTATCAAAGTTTTGTTTTTTCATTTCACAACTTACGCCCAGCTAAGGTAAGTAAAATTTATCATATTACAGTTACCATATCACTAAAACAATTTTTAATAAGTGAATATATATATATATATATATATTTAATCGTATTATTTTAAATGATGAAGAAGATGGTGAGGGGTGCAGTCTCAAGTAAACAAAAATAGTTAGGAACCATTCTGGCAACAATATTGAATCAAAAGGCTGCCTTTTATGTAAACTCAAATAACTTAAGTTCATATAAAATTAATAGAAAACTTTTTGATTTTATCGATTGTTTTCTCATTAGTGCAATTAAATCGAAATTGTATTAGCATGAACAAGCTCAAATTTCTCCCCGAGAAAGGAGCGAATTTTCTTAGGATTGATAAGAAAATATATCAATATCTTCGAAAATTAAAAAAAAACCTAACATTGTTACAATCAAACAATAACTAAAATATTGAGAAGGAATAGAAAAAGAGTTCAATACAATGCAACATGTCAATTAGGACTTGTTAAGTCAAGTATCCCTGGAGGAGCAGATCGTGTTAGTGAGTTAGCTTTAATGGTAATTTTGATATGATATAATAACAAATGTTTGAGTCTCATTCATCAATAAATTATGGCTTATCAATGCGGAGCGTTGGAAGTTTCGCTGTCGCGGTCAGTACACAATCTTCAAGCCGCTTCCAGGTTGAGCGGTGGACAAAAATGGTAAAACCCCATGTATTTCGTCTGGTGTCCGGAAGAATGCCGTCCTCTCTATCTCGGAGGTTGGCCAGCTAGTCCTCGACTCTGCC
Source organism: Halyomorpha halys (assembly GCF_000696795.3). Taxonomy (NCBI): domain Eukaryota; kingdom Metazoa; phylum Arthropoda; class Insecta; order Hemiptera; family Pentatomidae; genus Halyomorpha; species Halyomorpha halys. The sequence goes on from NW_027110850.1 coordinate 88,161, forward strand.
GTGGTAGTGGGGGCAGTCAAGGTTCTATCTTCAATACCAAGATAGACTATTAGGTGGCATTGCCGTCACTGTGCCTTTGGGGTCTTCTGGCGTACTCGACAAGCGGGGACATCAGGAAATGAGACCCCTGACTACGACTTTATACAAGATTAACAAAAGAGCCGAAAATATCGCATTATGTAAATCCGGTCTAAATTTAGCCCAATCAAATTTACAGATTGGAAATGGTATGAGATATAGAGAAGCAAAATAAGGGGGAAGGCGCAGAAATCCCCGAACGCCTTGGTGGCAGAACCTGTAACTAGGCGAGGGTATAGGTCAACGTCTAGGAGCAAGAATGTCTAAGGAACGGTCGGCCAGGACGTGGTACGACAAACCTCTGATTACCATCGAAGGAACCAGACATCTGGTTATGTCGGAGGTTATCCATTCGACTGCGAAAGCCCGGACTTTGAAATTAGAGGATGGAAGCATATACATCATAGAACCCTTGATGCTGGCGAGTTGAGTACCTCCTAAACCGGCAATTGGTCAATCGAAGCGTTGCAATTGGCCGCCAATCCTCGTCACGAGTTCGGCAGTAACGAATGTGTATTTGCTGCAGCAATCGAGTAGTAATCTTGCTGGTGCGCTTCGAACCGTTCAATATGGCACACCCATGACTGCTTCCGAACGATAATCACGAGGCCGGAACGTATCACGGGTATGACCCGTATGCGGATATGACAAAGTATACGGACTTAAAGGGCCCAACGGCTTTGATGCTTGGCGCGACAAAACGTACTCGTAAACTCCGAAGGGCACTCCGAAGCGTGGGGACCTGACCTCAGGCAGTTCCAGCACAGAGTCGTTACGCTCATGAGGGGCCAAGGCAAGAAATTGGAACCACCGGCCCAAGAGGTGCCGCCCCTCACAACGGGGACAAGATTCCTTGCCAGAAGAGATTTCCTACGCGGGGAAGTGTTGGGTGACTGCTGAAGCCCTGACTTGCCCGACCTCGTAAGAGTAAGTAAGCCCTAACCTGCTTTTCTTTGTTTCGGTTCTCTGATGCGTGATAAAAGGATCCGAAGTCTCCAGTAGCTTATTTCTACTTTCTCGTGAATCTTCCGACAATATTTCGATTAGGAGAATCAACTTCTGCACTATTTCAGCACCATGCTACAAAAGCTTATGCACATTGGATGGCATATAGTACCATGAATACTTCTCAATGGCCATCTCTGCTGTTTCTTTTGAGAAGAACCGGAATTTTTCTGGGTCTATCATACATTGCTATTTATGATTTGCTATGGGTACACATCCTTTCATTTCTTTGCGGTGTTCAGATCGGATAGGCATATAAAGGCAGATGGTTTTGTTCTAAACTTTACTTTAACAAGTCTAGTTTGAAAAGTGACCTTCCACACCTCGGAAGAAATCAGAGCTTTTTTTGTAATCATAGCTGGTTATTTAAAATTCGTAAATTATAACTTTATAACTAATTTTTTTTGTCCAGTTTGACTGATGGCTTGGTTTACCATAGTAGAGCAGGGGGAAAAAATTTATAATTTTTCTCTCCCTCTTTTATAATTATATATCACACATTTAGAGTAGTGTGTAATTTGGTCAAACTTCCATTAATCTGAAAGTGGGCCTAAATAATTGGGAATACCCTTAAAACACAGATAAAATCTTGGGTTCCTAGATCCTGTAGCTATATAGTATAAGAATCATAAACTAGATAATCGAAATCAGCAGTTTAAAAAAGAGCTGATTTTGATTATACGGCATCACTGTGTGCTGTATGAATTGCTTCTGTTGCGCCCCAATAAAGATAAACGAAAACTATTTAATGTTAACTAACGTTTCGCCCCATTTTGCAGGGCTTAGTCTGGGCTTAATGAAAAAACAAGATACAAAAGCAGTGTAGAAACAAAAATCATATAAATATGTATGAGAGGAGAATAGTCGGGGGATGCGGTCAGCAGAAAAAAAACACAAATAAACAAAAGAATTATTTATTTGTGCCGACGTTTCGACCTAATTTTCAGGTCTTCACCAGGGCTATAAGAACAAAAAGACAACAACCATCATTCAGAGAGAAAAAAATAAATAATATGTAATAAATAATATACTAACAAATTTAGAAATATATATAAGAATAAAATGAAAATATTAACTAACTTAATTACATTTTCAATTTGTTTTGGTAACTTAAATCGTAATGATTCTGTGCCATATTGTAATATGTTAAAATATTTGCTTAGTAGTACCAATGACTTTTTAATATTTATAATAAATGCCCATGTATGTAACCTTTTTTATACTCAGAAAAAATATTCATATTAATTGTCTATTAAAATTTACTATATTAATATAA
>NW_027110850.1:90813-91826 GCF_000696795.3 Halyomorpha halys
TCTTCAGTCACCGCCTTTGGAATTCTTAGTTGTGGAGGTCCAACGAGGTGATAATAAGCCCCTTATAATAACGATGCGTAGACCACCAAAACATAGTTTTCATTAAGAACTACGTGATATTTTAGAAACCTTTGTTCCTCTATACCGTAATATAATTTTAAATGGTCACTTAAACTTGATGTTGGTTGATAATAAAAATTTGAATAAAGTCGCCTCATGGGGACAATTCTCGGTTTCCTTACGATACTATTTCTTTGCTTTCGAGTCTCGGAGGCTAAAAGATCTAAGAGAGTTACTTTTCGTGCTTTATCACATTTTAATCAAGATAAATTTAACCATGAACCCAATCCTCTTAGTTAATAGGCAATATTGATAATCAGGTTGAAATGGTTAATTTGAAATGCTTTTCTTTGTTAGATAAGCATGTCCCTTATAATACTATCATTTTTAAACAAAAACCCACACTCTGGCTTACACTAGAAATAAAAAAACCTCATTAAGATTAGACATTGCCATAAGAGAAGTAATCAAATCTAGAATAATCCTCAAACACTGTCACAGTTTAAACTATATCGAAATAAAGTGAGTTTACTCATCCGAAAAAATAAACAATAATTAATAAATAATTCAAACACTATCCATTATAGTCTCGAAACTTTTTATTTATCTTATACGTCCAACGTTTCGGCCAATCCGGCCATCTTCAGGGACATTCTACTACAAAAAGTTTCTATTACATGTATGATCCTACAAACAATTAAATATACTTAACATTATTATTTATAATTTACCTTACCTCAATACCACTTTGAAAACATATAATTTAAACCACACTAAAACTTCATGCAGGCTATTCATGCAGGCTGCCCAGGTCAAAAACATCAATATCTATGAAACATTAAAAACATTAGGTAAAATTATTTTTTTGTTAATAAGTATATCCCACATATGTTTAATTACCTAATTAGTCTATTATCATAGCTTTAATGGTAATTTTGATATGATATAATAAC
>NW_027110850.1:93561-94080 GCF_000696795.3 Halyomorpha halys
TTTAGAGTGGTTTAAATTATATGTTTTCAAAGTGGTATTGAGGTAAGGTAAATTATAAATAATAATGTTAAGTATTTTTAATTTTTTGTAGGATCATACATGTAATAGAAACTTTTTGTAGTAGAATGTCCCTGAAGATGGCCGGATTGGCCGAAACGTTGAACGTATAAGAGAAATAAAAAGTTTTGAGACTATAATGGATAGTGTTTGAATTATTTATTAAAAATTACCAGTCTCAAGAAAATATTAAGATTATAAATAACTAAACAATAATATTATTTGGATAACTTGACTTCGTGTACGCAACCACAAAACCATTAGAAAAATATTCGTGCTCTTGGTCTAATTAAAAATTGTGAAGTTTTAGCATTAGCTGTCTCGAGATCCGAACTAAATCAATTTTTCGTAAACCCTCCATCTTCAGATACGCTTCGTATGGGAAATGAATTCAGTCCTGTTGATTTTTTCTTCTCCCAAGTAGGCTTGGATATATTTCTTAAAACCTATCATAAATTTAAT
>NW_027110850.1:94130-94488 GCF_000696795.3 Halyomorpha halys
ATACGCTTCGTATGGGAAATGAATTCAGTCCTGTTGATTTTTTCTTCTCCCAAGTAGGCTTGGATATATTTCTTAAAACCTATCATAAATTTAATTTGCACTCTTCTGGGATTGATAAGCTACTATTAAAATACATTAAACTATTACTTCCACACTTAATTCCTATTTTCTTGAATATTTTCGATTTATTCATACAAACTTCATATACTCCATCACTTCGGAAAACGGTTTTGATTACTCCCCTTCCTAAAAATATAGGGTGTTTTTTTTGAGCCCGATAGAACTTGAAATTGTAAAAAATAACACAAAAAATTAAATTGTAATCAAAATTTTTTTTTATTCGAAAGATCAATACGTG
>NW_027110850.1:94708-97891 GCF_000696795.3 Halyomorpha halys
ATAAGTGAGGAGGTTACTGTACTGTAGTTACTGATCTACCAGAGTGAGCAAGATGAGAATCTTAATGTTTTCAATTGGAAGGCCGTTATATACTTAAGGAGCCATCAAATTTGTGAGGCATGCAAATATTTAATGTGGGTCGTTAAATTTGTGAAGCGTGGTAAAGGGTTTAGTATTTTTCTATTTTTCAAAGTTGATAGTTTGAAGAGAAGAGAATAAAAATTCCTCAGTGTTTCATTAAAGTTCATTTATTTCTGTACAACTTTTCGGCCAGAGGTCATCGTTATTCGAAATGTGAGTTTACTTTAGAAATTTACTTTAACAGTGGAAAAGAATATGACCTCGTGACCTTATATTGTAAAATGTTTTTAGGGTTCTACTACTGGGTAGTTTCTCTACTTGCTGTTTCATATCATTATCATTATGTAATTATGATCAAATTTACTTCTTGTATTTTTATACAGTTGTAAATATCAATAAATAAATAAATAAATAAAAAACTTTAATAGTGAGGCTATTTATATAACATTAAAGCTTACTTCATAAAAAATCTTTTCATTTTCTCTAGACTGGTTATAATTGTTTATATAAAATAAATTGTATCCAGTTTAAGTCTCAAAACAATCTATATTCCTTTACAAGTCCAATGTTTTGGCCACTTCGGCCATCCCCAGGACAATCTTACACTATTACACTTTATCACAATATTGATAAAGTGTAATAGTGTAAATTAACTGTGATTAAAAGTTTTAATGTTAACGTGAAACATTCACAAAATAAGGTAATTTGGGACTGAAATTAATAGCCTGCATAAAGGTTTTTAAAATTAATGTGGTTGTAAATTTGTATTTAAGATTGTTTTTAAGGATGGCCGAATTGGTACAAACGCTGGACTCATAAAGAAATCTAGATCGTTTTGAGATTAAATTCGATAAAATTTATTTTATTTTAACATCGAAACTTAATTGATTTCCCTTTTACAAATTATATCATATTTACTGAAACCTCACTCAATAGTTTTGTAGACAGAAACAGACATATAATTGGCTAAATTCCGCTTATTACCTCTTTTTACTTTTACTTATCTATATAAGGAATATATAGTGCGGTGGCAGTAGGGTTTCAAAATGAACCAACCAAAACTACTAGCCAGTATTGAATTAAAAAAAATATACATATCATATAATTTGCAATAAATATTATTTAAAAAATCCAAATAGCAGCATAAGTAAAATGTACATTTTTATCAACTAAAAAATAAATAAATAAACGAAAATAATAAATTGAATAAAATAATAATAAAAACTCCTGCCCTGGAAATCGTGGGGCCCAAAAAATGTATTTGTCCCTGCCCCAACGATGATTTCTCTCCCAATAATTTGAGCCCAAATTTCCTAATTCTCTGGAATACGCTGTGTAAACGCTGCATGTGTTCATCTTCTTTCTTACTGAACACTAGGAGATCGTCCTTATAAATCTCACATACAGATTCGTCAATTCCCCTCAAAAACTTTATCCCTGGAAGGTTATGGGATATACGCCTCCCGAATTCCTTTTATGTCACTAGGTACTGCCTTTTTCTGGATTGCTGAAACTTTATCCGGGTCTGGTTTAACTCCCTCCTTAGAAATTGTGTGACCCAGAAATTATATTTGTTCCTGCCCCAGCGCCGACTTTTCCCCTGACAATTTGAACCCAAAATGTCTTATTCTCTGGAATACGCTATTCAAGTGTCGCACGTGTTCAATCTCGTTCTTACTAAACACAAGGAGGTCATCCATGTAAATCTGACAAACGGATTCGTCAATTCCTTTCAGAAACTCGTCCATCAGGCGCTGAAAAGTTATGGGGACATTTTTGAGGCCAAACGGCATCCTTGTAAACTCATAGTGACCCCTTTCAAACGTGAATGCCGTCTTATGTTGATCCTTAGGGTGCATTTTAATTTGATGATATCCGGCCTTCAAGTCCAATGTGCTGAAAACCGTCGCCCCGCTCAGCCTGTCCAAAATGTCTTCAAATCTGAGGATCGGATACTTTAGGTGTTTGGAATTCTCGTTCAGCTTCTTGTAATCAATCACCACCCTGTACTTTTCGATAGTTTCACCAGGTGCGCTCTTCTTTTTCACAGCCCACAGCGAACTACTGTACTGGGAAGTACTCTCCATAATTATTCCCTGGCGTTTTAAACTTTCGAGGTCTTCCCGGATGTGGTGACGTAGCGCCTGTGGGAATCTCCTCTCTTTCACGTATGTCACAGTAAATCTCATGAACCGACCTCCCGATCGTCCTGAGCATGTCCTCTTCTTTAAAAAAAATACCTTCAGATTCCCTTCTAAGGCTTTGTCTCCAGTCCTCGGCCTGATTAATTACTCCAACCCGTCCTTCCTCTGAAATGACATTTGTAAATTTTACCTCCTAATCTAATCTTCCATTTTCCCTTGCTAATCCTAGCCCAAGCAGGTCACATCCCACATTACTTTGTATTCCCTTGGCATACTTCCTACAATATGTACCAGATAGTTTTCCTTACTAAATCCCCACCTTGCCAACTCTATCTCCACCTCTCTCTTTACCTCACAAGGGCCTTCCAGAATGATTAGTTTACACTGACATTCCTGAATCTGGTGTGCCCTCCCTCCATAACATAGCTTTTCTAGGGTTTCTGGGCAATGGAGGGGCAAAGGGCTTCTCCAGCAATGGAGTTGGAACTGCCAGTGTTCACCAGGCACATCCCTCCAGCTATCTCTAGTGATTCAATTCTCCAGTCTCTTCGGTGAAATTTTTCCGATATAAGTCCGATACTAATCTTCCTCAGGTCCTAGGCGGTTGCTGAACGGACCTTGATCCATTCTAGCGTTGTGGGATGAGCTTGCGCTTAAGAGACTTCCGGTAGTGGCTGAATTTCTTCCGGAGGTGGGTTTCCTTCAGATGAAGGTTGCTTGGCTGCAGCTTGAGGTTGGTTGTTTTGGTTCTAACCCTCCAGATGCTCTCACGATTCCGTTACTGGCCATATTTTATAAAATGAAGGGAACCGACAAAATAAAAATTCTTCTTGAAAACAAAAATTATTCAAGTATCTAAAGGTCCCGGGTTTCGGCACCATAAGTATCGGCGAAAGTAAAACTTAGAAAAAGAGAAGAAGGAATAAGATGTAACACGTGTGAACTGCTGTAACATACT
>NW_027110850.1:102006-103245 GCF_000696795.3 Halyomorpha halys
ATATATAATTCTGAAGAAAGTTAGAAGATTTCTTAAATCTCAGTTAAAGTTAGAAGTTAGAAGATTGTTAAAATAATTGTTTATTATAAATCAAAGGTTACATAGAGAGCTATAATAGAAGTACTAAGTAAAATACATCAAAGTAGAAACGCTATTCTACTGACCTAAAACAATAGAATAGAATAAAAGTTCCTTTCCAAAGTTTTAATGAATATAACAGTTAATATTAAAAGTAATTGAAAAAATCTTCACAAAATTATAATTATAAACAAAAGCTAATCATTTGAAAACAAACATTTCTTATAACTCTTCTAATAGAGGTGAACTCCGCTTGCTAGGAGCACCCGAACGCAGTGGCTGCACAGTCATCTAAATTATGAATATATATTTATATATACTATACATTATATATAATTTACAATTTTATTGATACGTAGTATAAATATTATTTACATATGTGTTTTATAATATAAATATCAGATTTATTACCTTTGCAACTTACATTGACATTATACAGAAATGAGAGAAAACTAACTTAAAATAAAAAAAGTACGTAAATATTACTGAGTGTATGTATACAGATTTATATTGTTTATTTGTGGTATTGAAACATTGTATATCTATACAGGGACAATTGTATTGATAATTAAGTCCTTATATAGTATAGGCATTATGGCTTAGTACCGGGACCGATTCCTCATAGTCAGTGCTTGAAACCAAGTACCGACCGATACACAGTGCTAGGGACCAAGTCATCATAGACAGTACCAGGAATCATGTGACCTCATAGACAGTACCAGGAATCAACTCCACATAGACAGTACCAGGAATCATGTGACCCCATAGACAGTACCAGGGATCAACTCCACATAGACAGTACCAGGAATCATGTGACCCCATAGACAGTACCAGGGATCAACTCCACATAGACAGTACCAGGAATCATGACCTAATAGACAGTCCCAGGAACCAAATCCTCATAGACAGCATAAGGCACCAAGTCCCTACAGATAGGCAGTGCTATGCACCAAGTCCCTACAGATAGGCAGTGCTAGGCATCTAGTCCCTACTAGGGATGGGATATCAAAAGAAAAATATCGATATCGGTATCGATATCGATATCGGATAGCAATATCGATATCGATATTATATCGGACCTAAAATATCGATATTTTAAAATATCGATATCGAAAATTTAACGAATTAAAGTAATAATAATTATAAAATGATACCAAAGCA
>NW_027110850.1:105027-109891 GCF_000696795.3 Halyomorpha halys
TGGATTAAATAATATGAATATATGACCCTATACATTTTACATTAAGGTGCGACCTATTTTTTTTTTTCTTTAGAAACCGATATTCCGATATTATTGGAGGGAAATATCGATATTCCGATATTATCGGTTACTGAATATCGATATCAAAATATCGGATATCGGAGACAAAATATCGATATTTCGATAATATCGATATCGATATCCCATCCCTAGTCCCAACAGATAGGCAGTGCTAGGCACCAAGTCCTCACGGTCAGGGTCACTCATCCCAGTAAATCAATGTCATGGACCAAGTCCCCCGAGACAGTTAGTATGTGTCAATAAGTCGGCCGTCGTGGTCTATGTTTTGCTGCTTCCATTATATTCTGGAAGTTGTTATATTATTTCTTTATGTTATTTTTATGCTGCTATTTGGAATTTTCTTTATTTCTGAATTTTCTCTTTAAATATATCAATTTTTATTGGTAATACTTTTTTTATTTATTTAATACTAGTTCGCAGTTTTGGCAAGTTTATATTTTAGCCCCCACTGACACAACAAAGATATATTTAATTATGTATTTTACAGGCTACTTCTGTTTGCCCCTTTTAAAAATAGATAAATTATTATTCATATTTATAATTTTTTTTTTTTTTTGGTTTCGTACAATCATGCTTTGGTAATCTGTTTGATTAGATATTTTCATAAATGAAGGTGCTGATGTGGTTGATGATGATGTTGCCGTGCGTGAGTAGTACCAACCTAACCTGCAACTGTGGATGGCAGAACTTGGTAAGGTTCTTCTGTTCTGGTGTAGTGCTTGCCCTTCTATTTTCCACATCCTAACTCCAATTTTTGCTCTAGAGAAGGATTTACGGCGGAAAGGAGACAAAGAAGAACCAATACCCTTGGATGGTGGTGCTTAGTATGGGATGTGGTGGGTCCATCATCACTCCGTATCATGTCCTCACGGCGGCACATTGCACAAATCAGAGGTCCCCCATACAAATAAAAGTTTACGTGGGATTGCATTACCTCGATGGAAGGGGTTAGTAAAAATATCAAAATACGAAATTTAATTAAGAAAAGATATACACAAAACGTTTTCTCAATTTAAATTATAAGTATAAATTACTATTAGTAATTAGCACGTTTGGACTTTGGAACCTAGTTTCTACCCTATTTGAACCAAAGCACATTTTTTAAAATTTCATTTATTTACTTATTTTTTATTCCCCCTTCCTCGCAGCAGTAGTGCACAAGGATTACGCATGCCAATGCTGCCAATAATTATCAATTTTATTTTGCCACTTAATTTTTTATTTACTTATTGGGGTTCAACCGTGGTGGAGCTCCTTTTTTAGATGGATTACATGCCTAGTCCACACAATATATTTTTGTATTTTGAGTTAATTAGTCATGATAAATTGATTATGTATTATTAATTACTTGGTCATAACAAACTATTAATGGAATGTATATTTGAGTATGAGATCAATGCCCCTTGGCAATCCATATATGCCCCTTGCCTAGTCAACAGAAATATGTACATATACATACATATTTTACATTACATTATACATTAGATTACCTCTGTGGTTGAAAAAATAAACTTGACATATATAAATAGAATAACCTCTTTGGTTTAAAAATAGAACTTAACTTATTCGAACACAATAACCTCGTTGAAAGAGGTTATTGCATTCGAATAATATAATAAAAATGTCACTAACCACTTATCTGTTCGATAATGAAAATCAAAAATCGATATACCGAAAGTATAGAACAGGTTACCACATGAAGCATTGATGTTGAAACCAATTGCGAAACCTGTTAAATCTCACTTGTCTTAAAAACATGGTGCGTACGCTTTTCGTGTTATACCCCTTTTCGTTTGTCAAAATAATTTATTTTGACTTAATTCTCCTTACCACGTAAAGGTAGGGGTATGCTTCAAGGAGGTATTTTTTTGTTTTCCAATAGTTTTCCACTTAAACATTTTTTGGTTTACGAGAAAAAAAGAAATCACATATACAATGGCCATCAGACATTCATAGTCTGGTTTATGGGTTTTACTAGTAAGTGTGAAAAGTGAATACATACATGCATCAAAGAGACTATTCTGTGAAGCGAGTCGGATGTAGGAGAGCACCAACCGAGGTGTTCCATAGCGGATAGCGTACCAATGATCTCTAAGTTACGAACCCTATCAACTTCAACACCACATAACTTATATCTTATTTCATCAAATAAATAGGCTATCGGAGTATTTGTCAATTTAGCTGAATCGGGTACACCAGTACCACTCTCTTTTGATAATCTTCTTTCCAGATAAAGGAAGCTTCGAGATGGTAAAGTAAAAATATCCTGATGCTGGACAAAAATCCTTATCTCATCTACTTCAACGTTCTAAAAAAAAATAAAATAAATAAAAAGTAATAAAAGCTAAACTCCATTAAAAGCGTTAAAATTAATAAAGCTAGCAATTTGTGTTCGGAAAAACATAACGTTTGATATCCTAAAAATTAATATAATGTGAAAAATAAGAGTTGAATCTATAACTAAAAACATGTAATTTATAATAATATGGTAGATATAGTAATAATATAGTAATATAACATACAAAGCAAGAGTGAAATTTATAAATAAAATAAAAAAGCAATGGACACATCATAGTACAAGAGGAGAAAAAAGGCAGTTATCTCACCCTAATTTTTGATTACTTTAATGAAAGCTATGTATAATTAATAGTCAAAATTGATAAGTCTGCCAAGTATAGTATAATAAATAGAATAAAAAATGGCGGCTGTTTAAAAACCGTAAAAAAACACTAATTTTTCATTCGGAGCTCTATATCTTAAAAACTACCAACAACAATAGAAAATCTGATAGCTATTTAAAGAAGAGTAAATTTGCTAAAATATGAGCCCTAATAGAGCTATTTACGATCAATAGTTCTCGAGATATAGCTTTTTAAAAAGCAACATTTCATAAAAATGTTGTATGGGACGTACTGAAAGATCAGTAGTTAGTGAATTTATTTTGAAAAATTTATATCTCAAAAACCATTTGACGTACAGATGTCTATTAGCACTCAAATTAAAGCTAGTTTAATGAGCTATAAAGTAGTTTATGATGTTTATCTTCGTAGGAGTAATAGTTTACATGAAAGTCGCTAAAATATATTGATTTATATTTGTTCGGACAAATTTTCATTAGCCAAATTTATAATCATATGTGAATATCATAAAAATTACTACCCCTGTGAAGATAAGTGTCATCAACTACTTTATAGTAAGTTAAATTTCCTTTATTTTGAGTGTGGAGAGACATATGTGCGTCTTATAGATCTAGAGATATATTTTTCAAAAATCCAACATTTTATACGAACATATATCTATATATAGTTGACCGTAAAGATTTAAATATAAGAAGATGGTCGAGGTTGCGGTCAAAAAAGAACAAATAGTTAACAGCTTTGATGAAGCCCTGCAAAGTGGGGCGAAACGTCGGACATTAAAATAGTTTTGAACTATTTGTTCTCTTTTTGACCGCAACCTCGACCATCTTCTTATATTTTATACGTATAACTAGAAATTAACATTTTGTGAATTTATTTTGTCAAATATCATAAAAACTACTACTCCTACAGAGATATACATAATTAACTGTTTTGTAGTAAATTTAACTAGCTTTAATTTGAGCGCTGGCAGACATTTGTACGTCGAATGGTCTCTGAAATGAAGTTTTTCATAAATCAAATTTATTGTCCGAACAACTATAAATCAATTTATTTTAGCAAATATCATGAAAACTACTATTCAAATTCATAAACTCCTTTATAGTCCATTAAACTAGCTTTAATTTGGGTGCTAAAAGACATCTGTACGTCATATAGTTCCTGAGATATAGAATTCTCAATATAAATTAACCAACTACTAATCTTTCAGTAGATTTTTAAGAAATTTTGCTTTTTAAAAAGCTATATCTTGAGAACTATTGGACGTAAATTGCTCTTTTAGAGCTAATATTTCAGCAAATTTACTCTTCTTTAAATAATGTTCTCTTAGATTTTCTATTGTTGTTGGTAGTTTTTAAGTTATAGAGCTCCGAATGAAAAGTTAGTGTTTTTTACCGCCATTTTTTATTCCCCCTACCTATACTTGGCAGACTCATCAATTTTGACTAGTAATTATAGCTAGATTTCATTAAAGTAATCAACAATTAGGGTGAGATAACTGCCTTTTTTTCCCGGCTCTTTTACGATTAATATGTAAGGTAAAAATAAATGGACAATGTAAATTAAAAATATATAAAAGAGATGTTCAGTGAAACGTGAAATTAAATAAGAACAAGAAAAGATATTTTGACAATTAATAAAAACGGAAATTACAAGAAATATAAAACACAGTTAACTCAAAGATGGAAAAGGGAATAAGACAAAATAAAACAAAGAATAAAAAAGAGTAATGAGCAAGAAGGAAACATACCTACAGACGGAAGGCGAGCACAAGAATGAGAGGTAAAACAAAGAATAAAAAAGGATAATGAACAAGAAGAAAACATACCTACAGACGGAAGGCGATCACAAGAATGAGAGGTAAAATAAAGAATAAAAAAGGATAATGAGCAAGAAGGAAACATACCTACAGATGGTAGGCGAGCACAAGAATGAGAGGTAAAACAAAGAATAAAAAGGGATAATGAGCAAAAAGGAAACATACCTACAGACGGTAGGCGAGCACAAGAATGAGTGGTAGAAGAATTTTTTTTTTTATTATTTATATAATGTAATTTACAACTGTACAAAATAATACAATAGGTAAATATGTAGTATGTTTCATATACACTTGAAAATCTTGGGAAGGAACCACCCATTGGTGG
>NW_027110850.1:111477-118233 GCF_000696795.3 Halyomorpha halys
GATCGTGTCCAAGTCTTATTTTCAGTGGGAAGTGGATGGTTAAAAGATTTTTATTTTAGTAGCTTTTTAGTAGTTTTCCATAATGATTTGTCAGAGGTATTTAAGTTTTCTGTTAAGTTCTGGAAATGTTGTATTCTGTGTTTTCTAATCTCTGCTTTTAGCCTGCTTTGTTTTTAGTGGAATTTTGAAGTCAAGTACGTTTTCAAGATCAGTCCGAAAATTTTTCCAGTTTACCTGTCCTGAACCATTGAAGGGGAAGAGTGTCTAGGAATAGGATTAGAATGGATATTATTGAAATGGAAAAAATAAAACAAAAATTTAATAAAATTAATTATACAAAATAAATAGGATGAACAAAATGATTATAAAATAAAATAAACATAAATAGAGGTACAAAAGTATGTAAATTATATAATAGAAACATTAATGTAAAGTAATTATAAGTAAGAGGTAACATATTGTTAACGCCTATTAGTTATATTTGAGTTTTATTTTAATTGGATTTAGTTATTTTAGAAAAGTAAAATGTGTAATTATATTTGTGTGTTATAATGAGTAGTAATAATGAGCGTCCAGGCAGCCCTGTCTGCGTTTGGTCGATGGTATTTTATTAGACATTTTTTGAGTGTTTTAGTCATCATTACAGTAAGGAACCAGACCACTTCTGTGTTTCATTTTTAATATGAGTTCCGGATAATTAGTGGCCAGGAACGTGTGTAACCAGCCCTGTCTGCGGTCATTTTGTGGGCTCGCCTAATACATTAATACGACTGTTGGATTTTTGGACCATCGATGAGCCACTGTACCAACTTTGGACCATTACAGCGGTGTATTTAGCTACAAGAGCTGCGACCTAAACATCTCGGCAGCACTCTTCCTCGGACCTATCGGAGTGGAGCAGCTTGCGTCGACTAATATTTGTTTTATATATATATTAATTTATTTATTTGTAAATTAATTTATTGTCCTCTTCATAATTTATATAAATATTTTATTTTCATCTGAGAGGGCTTTTTTATTTTTAATTGTATTCATCATTAGGCAGCTTTTGTTTATTTTAGTTTTAGTTTTTTCAAATGTTTAAATTGAACAAATAAATGTTTAATCCAAAGCAGTTTGTTGTTTGTTCATTTTAAAGCCTTCCAACAAAAAGACGTAGTCGATTTCAGGTGGCTTTAACACATATGAACATAAAGTACAGATAAAATATAAACATTTTTTGTTCAGATTTTTCATGTTTCCTGGTCTTTCCATTATATTTTATTTTTTTTAACATCAACAGAAGTCACTTATCTACTCAAAACATGTCAATTGGTTCTTGAGTGAATGTTGTCTGATACGCGAACCTCACCAGTTTTTTGCTTTCCAAATTCTGTTACCTGTTTTTTATGACCAATGTTTCAAATCTTATGAAAGCAAATCTAGATGTAACTTTATTGTAGTTCATGTATTTATGATTTTATTACATTTCTAGAGAACCCCTTCTTGCAAATACATTTAGTATATAGGATCTTTCAACATGAGGGCTACAACGATGAAATAGTCATCAATGACATTTCGATCCTGTATCTTTTTACTCAAATAAGTTTTCACCTAAAAGTTGGTCCAGTCTGCCTGCCGCACACACAACGCAATTTAGAAGGAAAGTTCATCAAAGTCACAGGTACACTATCGTAGAATAAATTTGACCCATTGTTATGATTTAAGACCAGAATTTCATGCAATTACAAATTTAATGATAAGGGAAATTGCGAAATAAAAATACAATTATGTGTAAAAATTATGTTAAAAAACACCAAAATCCAGCTAAAATCAACTTTATTATATAAAATTTTTTCCACATTATTACCATATTACTTCTTAATAAAAAAATCATAAAATAGATTTACTTACAAAAAACATATCTATGTTCTCAATACATCAACAAATAGTTTTTTAAACTTTTTTACTCATTTCAATATTTTATTACTAATTTCTGTGGTACTTGAGCTGATATGAAAGGTTGATAGAATTAGGCTTTTATTCACAGTAGGATTTCCACAAACCACAAAACCACAAAACAACATCAATATCTATGAGACATTAAAAACATTAGGTAAAAGATATTTCTTTGTTAATAAGTATACCCCACATATTTTTAATCAAGTCTTATCATTATCAAGTCTCAAGTCAAAATCATTTATCAGCAGACACTATCAGCAGACGCTATTCCTTAAACTTTTATCACAATAATGTAACCTTAATAAATGATAAATGATTTTGACTTTGTTTTAAGTGATATTTGACTAATTAGGTAATTAAACATATGTGGGATATACTTATTAACAAAAAAATATCTATTACCTAATGTTTTTAATGTCTCATAGATATTGATGTTTTTGACCTGGGCAGAATAGCCTGCATAAAGTTAGAGTTGTTTAAATCATATGGTTTCAAAGTTATATTAAAGTAAGGTAAATTATGGATAATAATGTTAATTATTTTGAATTGTTTGTAGGATCATACATGTAATAGAAACTGTTTTGTAGTAGATTGTCCCTGAAGATGGCCGGATTGGCCGAAAAGTCGGACTTATAAGAGAAATAAAAGGTTTTGAGACTATACTGGATAAAATTTGAATTATTTATTAAAAAATTACCAGTCTCAAGAAAATATTAAGATTATAAATAAATAAAATTAGTATTTTGGTGGTAAAAAAGTGGTAAAAAAAAATGATAATAAATGAAGTGTGCAAAACACAACAAACATAGAAAAGAAATTAGGAATAATGAGGATCATACAGGGGATCCTAATTCATAATCGTTTAACCAAAATGGGACCCTTAGATTCCAACGAGGTCGACCGTTGGGGTAGTTGGTACTGTGCTTTCATCCGACGTCTCGTTTAAGTCCTTTTCGATAAGAGACTCAGCGCTTATTGTTGCAGATGTAATAACATAACAATTTTTAATAATTTATTTATTGTTATTTACAACTGTATACATATATACACATCAAGTAAATTTGCTGTAAGTGATATTAGGACATGATACAAACATGTGGAGAATCTACCCATTGATAGAACTCCAAAAACATTTCTAAAGGAGAAGATCTCGAGGCCATCTTCTTTTCAGACGCCTAGGAGGATTATTAGGTAGTGAAGGAGAAGCCAGATTACAAACAAGTTGGTATGGGTGGTTGGGAAGTTTATCATGGAAGGATTGGTATCTGATTCTGGAGAAATCGGAAACATATGGGACATTGAGGTCCTGATGGATGATTTAATTTGTGACAAAGTAAGGAGCATTAAGGATTTTGGACTGTAAGAGTTGGAGTCTGTAATTCGAGAGGAATTCGATGGTTTAGTAGAGCCCCATAGCTCAACTCCGTATGTCCAGATAGGCCTTATAACAGTCACGTAGATCAGTCTTTTGTAATGGATTGGAAGTTTGGACCGTTTGTCAAGTAAATGTTGTAATAGTCGGAATCGACGAGGAGTGCCTAGATTTAATCCTAAGTAACGAATCTGTTCAACAGGAATAAGTGGGGTATTATTAAAAGATACTGTGGGAAAGACGAAGGTTTACGACGAAGGGTAAATGTGATTTGGTAGGATTTATTTTAATCCTCCAGTTTTGGCACCATTCTTCAAGGGTGGTGATGTGGGATTGGAGGGTTTGGTATACAATGTAAGGATCATTATTGACTGACAATAGGTATGTAGGATCGGCATACGTGGTGAGTGTTAGGATGGGTTGGGATGTCAGCTGTAAAAACTGTATAAAGGATAGGACCAAGGATACTACCCTGCGGTACACCAGCAGGCTGAGGAAACAGGGATGAATAAGCGCTGTTGTGATTTACTTGAAATAACCTGTCTGAGAGATAAGAACGGATAATGAGATAATATGTAGGGGGTAGGAATTTACGGATCTTGTATAGCAGTCTTGGGTGCCAGACTCGATCAAAAGCCTGTTCTACACCAAGAAAGACTCCAAAGCAGTACATTCCGCGCTCCAATAAAGACGAGACTACATCAACCATACGATGGCATTGCTGGATAGTGGAGTGGGATGTTCGGAATCCAAACTGGTGATCTGAGATTATGTAGTTGGAATCTAGGATGGGGTACAGGTGTTTTAAGATAAGTTTCTCAAGGATTTTTCCCATGATAGGTAACAGAGAGATAGGACGGTAAGAGGATAGGTGTTCTGGGGGCTTTCAAGGTTTGGGAATCATCTTGATTATGGATAATTTCCATGGGTCAGGAAAATATGTGGATCTAGACAACATTGTAGATGTAGGTGAGGTATATAACAGATTTTCGAGGAAGATGTTTTAGAACATGGGATGTAATTAGGTCATAACTAAAAGCTTTGCGGGTTGGTAAATTCTGGATGATGTTGGATATCTCTGATGGATGAAAAGCTTTAGGTGGCAGGGTCATTTGGAGTGGAGTATTCAATTCTTCTTCAATGTGTTTAAGGTTGGTTGATTTAAGGATGTCAGGGTGTGGCTCAAAGGTTTCTTTAGGTCACCCTTTATCTTTGACTGCGACTGTTTCTTATCGATTGTTGTTTTACTTTGTAGGCAAATATTTTTACAGCTATGTTCTGACTTGCAATCTAAGAACGCAGTATCTCCCAGTAAAGCAAAGTAATTTTGGTGATTTGATAATAATTGTGTTCTGAAAAAAACTACATCTTTTAAAGTTTAAATTTGTTGCCATCGTCTTGCTCTACACTATCTTTTAATAATACCCCACTCATTCCTGTCGAACAGATCCGTTACTTAGGACTAAATCTGGACAAACGACTGACATGGAATCCTCATACAAGACTGAAAAGACAGGAAACTGCTCGTCGATTTCGACAATTACAACGTTTACTAGACAAACGGTCCAAAATTCCAATCCATTACAAAAGACTGATCTACATGACTGTTATAAGGCCTATCTGGACATACGGAGTTGAGCTATGTGGCTCCACTAAACCATCGAATTCCTCTCGAATTACAGAATCCAACTCTTACAGTCCAAAATCCTTAATGCTCCTTACTTTGTCACAAACCATGTCATCCATCAGGACATCAATGTCCCATATGTTGCCGATTTGGTCAGAACCAGATACCAATCCTTCCATAATAAACTTCCCAACAACCCAAATCCACTTGTTTCTAACCTGGCTTCTCCTTCATTACCTAATAATCCTCCTAGGCGTCTGAAAAGAAGATGGCCTCGAGATCTTCTCCTTTAGAAATGTTTTTGGAGTTCTATCAATGGGTTGATTCTCCACATGTTTGTATCATGTCATAATATCATTTACAGCAAATTTACTTGATGTGTATATATGTATACAGTTGTAAATAACAATAAATGAATTATTAATTATTAAAACAGTTAGTGCAATTATTTTCTTAACTTTAATGTTTTTCAGCTCTTGAAAAGAAACAATACTGCTCGGGTGTCTTTCTGGACATAAGGCAAGCTTTTGACCGAGTAAGGCATGCCGGATTTCTTTTCAAGCTTTAAGTCCATATTACCTCAAACCTTATACCTTATTCTCCGCTCCTACTTCTTAAATCGTTCCTTTCAAGTACGCAGTGGTTCCGAGTACTCCAACATCTATCCGGTTGAGGCAACAATTTCAATTCTTATTTCAGTCTAGGTTTTAATAAATTTTAAGGTAGAAGTAAATGATAAGGAAAAATGCGATTGCACAAAATTCTGGTCTTTGGTTAAGATTAATATCATCTATGATAAGACTAATCTTTCGGTTAGGTTGGGGTAAAACCCTTAACACTGGTTACCAATACGTCCTCCGAGAAGTAGACGTCCAAGTCATAAGTATCGAGGAGTGCCAGAGAGAATGGGGCATAATACAACAAACACAGATCTGTGCGTACACTCGCTTTAAGGACTCTTGTAACGCAAGTATCTTACAGTCTATTCAATCAGTTTTTATGTGCTTCTATGTATTGTACAAATGCATGTTACTGGGTGCTTTTAGGGTTATGTTTCAAAAATAATCAGGCCACTTTTCGTTCCATTACCTCAAAGTGATAAATTCCATACTCACTTTAATTATCTTAATTTGTCTCATTAATTTCACCATTATAACTTTAAACAATACACCATTACATTTCTACAAATGTATTTCAATAGTATACAAATCTTTAGGTAAGTCGTTACTAGCAAAGGTCATCATTCCTACCTACTGCACTACCAACCGCTATCAGTTTAACAGTTTATCTCTTCTCCTATCTTCAGTCTGTTCTACCTACCTTCAGTTTATTTCATCATCCCTATTTATCATCTTCATCAATCCTACCTGATCTCTGACCATCTACATTTTCACCTCTGCAAGTATCTCACCTTTTCTTCTTTATGTATCTATCTGCTTCTGTGACCCACATTGTAATAGCAATTAACTAGTATCAATATTAATTAAAACTATTAGTCACTTGTAAACCACTGTATTATATTACTTTTTTCTTTAGAGTTCTGTAGATTAATTTTATTTATAAAAATCCTATAGACAGCCACTATCTATATGAAACTAAAAGTTTCATTCATTTTCTATTTATATTTTTTCACTTATTATTTTAGTATATTTTTATCTATTAAAGAAGAAAAAGCATTTCAAAACAATTGTTATGTGTATAAAGTATATAAACAAAAGAATTAACTAGGTGTAATGAAAGTACTAGATATGAAAGTAATAGAAGAACTAGATTAATAAAAGAAAGGCAGGTAAAGTGTCACTACTTTCTAGCCTAA
>NW_027110850.1:118648-123653 GCF_000696795.3 Halyomorpha halys
CTGACATTGAGGTCCTCATGGATGATTTAATTTGTGACATAGTAATATATATATAAAGAAAAGAAAGAATTGTAAAAAAAATTAATTGTATGCATTAATATAAAAAAAAGTAAAAACAACTTAACATTTAAACTAATTTTATAATAAAGAACAAAAGAAAACTGTCGATGAATGTGCCTTGAGCAAATGTTTATATCTAATCTCACCAGGCGGCAGTTGAGAGGTTCTGGCAGCACGTCGAACAGTGGCTACTGTGTGAGAGAAGTGGCTTGGCCAACAGTCTGCCGTGGTCTTACCATGGACCTTGTAAAGCTGCGGGGAAAACTAAAACAATGCCGTCATTTCTAGCGATCGGAAATTGCCTCTGCTTTCGCGTCAAAAGATAGCGCCTATTTTGTTTACAATCATATATCATGTTTTCTTTTACTAAACAAATATAATATAGTTAAAGTAAATCGATTTTATAGCTCCTTTTTAGAATTGATAGCACATATATAACATTAAACATAACAGGTAACCTTAAAATACCAAAGGTAGTAAAAGGTTAGACCCAACACGAATTACTTTATTTTTCACAGTAATGCACTTATAAATTCACTTTTTATTTCTGTTTTAGAGGGATCGGAAAAAAATCGATTTTACAAACTGACTAAACTAATAAAATTATAACATTTTTATTCAATGTTGCCTTAACAAGTAATCAGTGAGTTTTTATGTTATCACTAGCAGATCTGGAAATGCTTTGCAATTGCAAGATTTAGAGATGTTGATAGATTAATTGAAAGTTTGATACAAATAAATATATTTAGTTATTTACATATTGGATTAGTGATGTCATTATTTGCTTATTATATCTATTCAGTTTATAGTGATAAATAACATTATATAATAAAAATATATGCTACAATAAATAGAAATAGCTTTAACATGACTTAACCAATGTACAAAAAATTTAACTATGGTTCTCTACTGGTTACTACCCAATTCTACACCATGGTGAGGGGTTAAGTTCTTATTTTAGTGGGACCACCACATAAATAAAAGTCAACCCAGGTTGGATTCAATCCCCTCAGCTACGAGCATTTCTTCAGGGTTATTCAGGGAGTTTATTGAAAAAACCTAAACCACTAATTCACTCTTTGGTTTGTTCAGGGAGACTCAGGAGGTCCTTTGGTCTATGAGGACCCTGATACCGGAAGGTTCACCCAAGTGGCTTTGGTTTCTTTTGGTCCGCCAAATTGTGGAACTGATCCTGCACCATCAGTCAACACTAACGTATTTGCTTTCGTTGACTGGATCCAGTATGTTGTCACAAGTAAGTAAACATTATGACGCTGCTGCAGAAGTATAATGGCACAATTTCAAACATTGAACTTTTACAGGACAAACAATAATAATTCGAATTTGTTTCAATTAGTTTGGTTATATTTTTCTATAATAGTATTTTATAGGCATTGTGGGTTACTACTACAACTTTTAGCTTTGGACCAGGAGGGGTTTTAAAACAAATTAAAAAGTGTATGTGTAGCACTGATGGATGTCACTTGCAAACAGGCCTCAGACAAAGAAGAGAGCCCAGCTGTCCCATGGTCTGGTCTGAAGCAGTGTTGCCATCAACAGTCCAGTTTTGTTCATAATTATATTCAAAACTTGTTCAGGGTACAAATAAACAATTTTGATCACAAAACAAATAATAAAACTTATTTTCTACGACTCTTTCAAGGCATTTCAATTCATAAAATAATAAAAACCATGTAATGTACCAGCACCTTGTGAATATAACGTTCTCCAGATAATACATCACAAATTTTATATTTCTGTCGTAATTGGAGTTAAGAAAACATTTAAAAATACTAAGAGAACGTTTATTTGAACAAACCTTAACAAAATGCTATTAAAATTTAAATCGATTTAACAAAATAAGTATTTAAATAAATCAATTTGTATCTATGTTGTCTCAACGCTCTGCATTATATCTTCAACAGTCAAACGTTTCGGCCAATTCGGCCATCCTCAAGCACAACCTTGAATATTTTTTTTTTTTATAATTTATTATCTATTATATTTATAACTGTATATAAATATACAGAACAAGTAAACTTGCTTAGTGACTTAATGACTTTGTTTTCCAAATCACCACGAAATTAGTCCCAGTCAACTCGTCCTTTAATCAATGAAGGAGAGGGCTTAGAAACGAAGTTCGAATGTAAGAAAAGGATAACTGGATTGTGGTCTGAGAAAAGGTCATCTATAGATTCGATAATGGTCTGGGAACAGGAAATTTGGGAGGTGATAAATATATCTAGTATATCAGGACGTTTCTTGAGGGATGTAGGTCAATAAGTAGGGTTCATGGGCGAGAGGATAGAATAACTTCCCCATTGTTGATGTTTAGCATTATAGTCTCCTCAACGAATGAAGCGCGATTGGAAGGATATGAATAAAGAATCAAGGTGGTTGTAGGAAAGGGAATAACCAAGGGGTCAGTATACAGCTGATAATGATAATGGAAAAGACGAGTGAAAATGGTTACAGAGGTTGATTGGATAGCGTCAGTTAGAGTGGAATGAATGAGAGTATGCGGTAAGGATGCAAGATCCGTGGTAATATAATATTGGAATATTGTTACAAAACATCGATATCGCTTATAATAAGAATGTCAAATAACGATAAAGTTATGAAATTATTGGGAAAAAATATCGTAATTTTATTGTTGAATATTTCATAAAATTTTCAAGTATTTTTATACAAAAATAATTTTCTTACTTTCATTATCTATACATAATATATTAATATGAATGTTCAATATCGAATGTATATTAATTTATTGAAACAAAACAATGATATTTTAATTTCAAAATTTTCTAGTTTTCTTTAACGAAATGTCTTTATTTCGTCTAAATAATATCAGAATAATGTTACTAAATTTGATATCGATATTGATGTGAATGTCGAATATCGAAAAATATATAAATTATGGAGAAAAAAAAGTGTATTTTTCAATTTTTCCTAGTCTGTTTAAAAGAAATATCGTTGCTATAATTTTTATTGATATTAGCAAGAAAGTTGAATATTAAAACCTATATTTATTCTTTTTTAATAGAAATATACTAATATTGATTAAATTTTCTTTGAATATTTACGTACTTATTTATGAATCTATCCTTTATTTTCAGTAAAAGTTTTAAATGGAATACTGATATTCCGAATAAATTATACGCGAATATCCTTGCCGTAGTTTAGTATCGATATTAATGAGATAGTCAAATATCGATAATGAGTACAGGTAAAGAGTAAATATATTATTCTTTTTTTATGTGTGTTATATGGGTTTCAATATAAGAGAGGCATAAATTAGTGTAGGCATAATGTTGCTAATAATTTTGTACTCATCTGTTTTTTTTTATTTTTAGCTGCAACAATTTTTCTATTTTAGAAAACGGATACTCTGCTATTATCGAAGAAAAATATCAATATTCCTATATTATCGAAGAAAAATATCTATACTACGACATTATCGAAGGAAAATAGCGATATTCCAATATTATCGAAGGAAAATAACGATATTCCGATATTATCGAAGGAAAATAACGATATTCCGATATTATTTAAGGAAAATTACAATATTCCGATATTATTTAAGGAAAATTTCAATATTCCGATATTATTTAAGGAAAATTTCGATATTCCGATACTATTGGTTACGAAATACCGGATATCAGAGACAAAATATCGATATTTCGATAATATTTATATCGATATCCCATCCCTATTTTAACTTATCTATTAGGAATGTGTGTGCAATGTACCATTTTGTTTTTTTTTCTTCACCTGTCTTCAGTTTACCAACCTATCTTTAGTTTATTTACCTCTATCTACATCATCATCATCAAATTCACCAACCTGCTTTTATTGTTTCATAGGGTAATTTGACTTTTTATTAGTGACCTGGACAGAAGAATCTGCAGAACTTTTTTAATAATTGGTGGCGAGGTGTAAATTTATATTTAAGATTGTCCTAGAGAATGGCAGAATAGGCCGAAACGTAGGACTGTTGGTGATGCAATAACAAGTGTTGAGACTTAACATTGATACCAATTGATTTATTCAAATAATAAATACCAGTCTCAAGAAATTGAAAATATTAAATGCAAAATAAGTTTGTTTTCTCTTTAAAAAAAATATAGAAAAATTGGTATTAAAATTATTTAAGACTTTCATAACTGGGTTTGTATAAGAAGGGAATCTGTCACTGTTCATAAGCCTAATTAAGTCGATAATTTTATTTATTTTTTAAAATTAATTATCGATAATTAAAGTCGATAAGTTAGGTCGATATTCAGGTTATGTTAGAATATCGATATTTTGCTTGTTGACAATAGGAAGGGAAGCTAAATACGCTTGCGGGTCAAAACGACAGATCTCTCTTCCCGTTACGAATTTTTCAATACAATTATATCGTCTAACAAACAACTGGAAAATGCAATTTTGAGGCCGTCATGACAAATTAATCCATTAAACAAAAAAATTGCAAAATTGTGTCATTATTTTTGCAGAGCTGCGATATGTACCAGCAACAGTTTTTATGAACAATTTATAAAAAAAAATCTGTTTTATTTATTTTTAGGAAGCTATGCTGGACTCCAAGTCTGCACAAAAGCATAAATGGACACTTCTTGAAAATTCTAGAAATATTTTCTATTTACAATATAAATACATTAAAATATATTTTAATTTTTTTTTTCCCTTATTACTGTTCCAAACCTCTCCTACAATATTTACTTAACACAAATGTACGATCAAAGCGTTTGTTTATCTAAGAACTTTGTATGTCCTTAATAATTGAGAGAACATATGAACAACATTCAAATGCATAAAATATGATATAATTTTAGTGATATTAGGTTTACATTCCAACAAAACTTGAAGGCAACCTTACGTTAAGTTAATTAATTATAAAAATAAAGTTAATTAGGATTTCGGACATCAATGTAATAATCTGTAA
>NW_027110850.1:123798-132154 GCF_000696795.3 Halyomorpha halys
TATATATGTATACATTAAAAAAATAATAACAAACAGATATAAAAAAGTAACAAATGTATATAAAAATTAGAAAAATAAAAACTGTATGCATTACATCCTTCCTCTGGATGATTCCATTACTCATCAGTTTCCATGCATGTGGTGGTGGATGATTCCCAGGGAGTCGAGTATTATATTCCCCCTGTTAACCTTGCCTGAGTTAAGTCCTGGATTTCAATCCCGAGTTTATCCATAAAGTTCCTAGTTGTGCTGGGTATCCTTCCACGGACTCCGAACTAAAGGCCACTCACGTTGAAGTCTCGTTTTCTGAAGTCCTTTCGGAACATTTCTTTAAGGAAAGGGATGCATTTATCGTAGACTTCCTACTTTTCCCTCTCTACTTTATTTGCCCGGTCAAGGTCGTTATTTTCATATCTCACACAGTGGGACCTTGAATGATTGCTGACTTCCCCTTGTAAGGGAAAGCGACAATATCCGCACAAGCAGGTTCATCATCCACTAAGGAGCTTCGTCATTTCATGCTTAACTCTGTGATGCCGGTGTGTTACGAGGAGGGATTTGTTGGGGCATTTCCCCAGCACATCTGCTGGTGTTTCAGGGTCTCTGTTGCATTTGCGATAGAGGAACCCAACTTGTCTATCCTGCTCGGAAATCTTGGACTCCACGTAGGGGTGCATAGGGGTGCGCTGCCTAACGACAACCACGCTACTGCTGTTAAGTTACAAGGTAAAATGAACTCATAATTGGATGAACATCATGGTATCTGCAAGTACCCTCCGCCGGTTGCACCAATCTCCGGTGAAACTAAGATTTGTCCAAGAGTTTAGATATTATCGAAATAAATACGTAATGTCAAAATAAAATATCGATTATACATTTTTAATTATTCTACACAGTTTTCTAGTCTTTTTAAAGAAAATTTCGATAAAATAATATCGTAATATTGTTGTTTAGATTCTATATCTATATTACCACAAGGTAAAATATCGAAAATCTCGATTAGACTGAAAGATTACCTTAAAATAAAAGAGGGTTCGGGCAGAGTAACGACACAAGAATACTTAACAATTGGCTTTATTATTACAATCATCTGAAATATATAGGAATTGGTTTGTTGTCAAACTTAGAGGTAACTAATCCTACTAGTACAGAGTTCTGATTATTATCATCAGAATATACACAGCTAACTCCCTCCCTCCAGTTCCTTCGTATGGAGGAACTTTAAAATAAAAAAAAATTAATAAAACTAAACATCTTACAAAGAGAGAAAGAATCTATATACATATACTTGCTCTTATTCCTCTGAGCTATGCTTAACATTAAAAAAATATGTATTTCCATAACACTGAAACCATGAACTAACACATGAGTATTCATTGTAGAGCACTACTACATTAAATATAATCTGAAATGATACATTCACTGAAATCGAAAAACAAAACAAAAGGCAAAAAAAAAAAATCACTCTCTTGATGGTCCAGGCTGAGCGCCGTCGTCCATTCTTCAAGATGAACTGTGCGGGACCTAAACGGGTGATTTACGTCTCTTATCGTAAATAGGTTATGTTCCCTAATGGTAATGATCCGATAGGGGCCCTCGTAACGCGCTGCCGTTTTATTGCGGGCGGTTCTCAATCGACGATATACAATTGTACCCAATGCTAGCGGACCCGTTTTACAGACTGTGGGGCGGTCATTAGCTTTCATAACTCTGATTTGTTTCTCGCGTATCAACCTCTCTCGTACCTTTGCCCATGTCTCTTGGCGCTACTCCCTTTTTTGATAAAGTTTCGCTCTGAGGTCGTTGTTGTTGATTGTAATTAGGTCTCCCCTATCGCGACGCCTTTGTCCGAACACTATCTTCACGGGTGATAACCCCGTAGCCGCGTGTATAATGTTGTTATACGCTATAACTGCGCGTGGCATGGCTTAGTATGGCTCGAGATTTCGCCCTAACTTGAGCAACCGAAGATGTTCCCCTAGCGTGTTGTGCAATCGTTCAACCGTGCCCCTGCCCTTGATGTGATGGGGAGTGTTAGTCGCCAGGTAATCCCCAACATTTTGCTCTCACTGCGAATTAGAGCATTATCGAATTCTCTACCACAATCCGATGTGAATTCGTCCGGTACCCCATAGGTTGCGCTGGATCCCCTCCCATACCGCCCCGGGGGTCTTCGCTTCGATAGGGTAGACCATCGCAATTTTACTGAATGGGTCGACCCCTGTTAGCCACGACTGTTTCACGTTTGAGTAAATGTCCATCTGGACCGATTGTAAGGGTTCGAGTGGGTGTGGTTACCTGTTCGGCTACTGGGAGTCGGCGATCGTACTTGGCCTGTTGACATATGACGCATGCCACGATACAATAACCCACGGTGCGCCTCATGGATTTCCATAAGTATAGCCGTTTCAGAGCGCGTAATGTTTCCTCTATACCCCTGTGATTCGCTTTGCTCGCGTGGTGGTCGGCGACGAGTTTACGTTGCGCCTCCGGATCAGCGATCGTTTCTACCTGTTGTAGACATCTGTTTAAAGGATAACCCACGCCTACTCGCTCCTGTCTCCACAGTCTTTTGAGTTTGTCCCCTATTACTCTATTTCCCACATGCACGTAGTAACTGCGACCAGTTTTCGCGAATTCCATTAATATACGCTCCAGTTTTTTCTCCTCTATTGTAGCGGGTTTGCGGATCAATATAGTTGATAAGCCCTCGTAAACACTCGCCCTTGTTTCCGTTCCGGCGGCCTGCTTGGATTTTATAACGATTTGAAACCATTTATCATTTATTATTTTATCAATTTCCGGAAGTTGGTGTTGGTGTTGCGTTCCCATCTGATGCGCTGCCATTAACTCTTCGATAACATGGATAATAACTTCTGTATCCGAACCTGCCAACTCTCCCAGGTTGACTCGTTTTTCCCAATGTCTAGCACTTCTCCGCCCCTCTTCGACTAACAAATGAGTTGGTACTCCCTGTATCTATCAGGAATCTCACCTCTGATTTCTCCGAACTCGCCACGGGCCACCTTGTAACGCGACTACCCAGTACGCTATTACAAATTATTAACTCGCCCCGCCGGTTGCCCCACCCGTTACCGCGTCCGCAGTTTTAAAGGTCGCGACCTGCTACCACCTCGGCTCCGGATGATCTTCCCACCCAGGGGTTCCCTCCTCTTACCATATGGCGTCTCGAAGCCGGGCGGCTGCGCTCAGAACGGACGCTCTCCTCGCCTGATGATTCGTCACTGGTGGATTCCTTTCCGCTCCTCTTTTCGGTCCGCCTGCTGTTCCAGTCCTGGTTATTTACTTCCATAAGTTCCGGTGGAGGTTCTCTCCTATTATGCCGGGGGTTACGTCTCGGGCATTCACGTGCTACATGCCCCTGTCTACCACACTCGTAGCATCTTGTATATTTGCATTGCGTGGCTACGTGTCCGGTTTTGTTACATTCGTAGCAGCGCCGGTCCGATTGCTACCTCCTTTCCTCTGGTCCTCTACTTGGCCTCTTTTCAAAGCCGCCCCTATTGTGGGTGGTCCGTCTGGCGGAACTTCCCTGCTGTCTTCGTGGCGACCTCACTTCTGTCCACTCTGCTTGGGATTTCTCGGAGCGGGCTTCCCTACGTTCCCTCGCGTCCACAAGATCATGGGCGCAGTCGATAAAATCCCGGTCTCTGGGCAGCGATCCGGGACGGTCCAAATTATGGTTAAGTTGGGCCTTCAGCACCCCTTTCAAGAACTCCATCTTCTGTGATCCCTCTGCCTCTCCACACGTCTCCATCATTTTCTCCGTCAGCCGGTTATAAAGGACCAGCACTTTTTCTGCGGACTCGCCTCCAACTGACCCTGGGCTCGCCGTTCCTTAAATAAATAAAAACGTCCTCCTCCGGAGTACATCCTCCGCCACCGTACAATTTCTTGAGACGGACCTTTAACGTGTCCTAAGGTAACGTCAGGTCGCCCTGTACCGCAGTCAGAACTCGTCTCGAGATACGACCGACCAGGAAGGCCTCGAGTAGCTTTACGTCTGATTCTAACAGCTCGCCTGTTCCTTGTCTGGTGGCGATTAAACTCTTGATCTGATCACCGCCTTTGAGGAAATGTTCCAGGTCGCCTACTATCCCAGTGAACGGATCCAACTGGCTGATCACTTCATGGATGAACGCAGAGTTCTGCGTTCTTATCTTTAGCAATTCGACTTGAGTGTTCTCAGTGGCCTTAGAAAGCTGAGCCTCTAGTTTCTGCCGCTCCACTGTAGACTGAGCTGGTGCTCGAGTTGCTATAACTCTTCTGCCGTTTCCACCATCTTAGGTTATGGTCTATAACTCACTTATTGGTTCAAAAATTTCTGTTGATATCGTTATTGGACTCACAATATTACTAATTGCGTGACGAAAATTCGGAATCTAAAGGTCCCGAGTTTCGGCACCACTTATGATTAGACTGAAAGATTACCTTAAAATAAAAGAGGGTTCGGGCAGAGTAACGACACAAGGATACTTAACAACTGGCTTTATTATTACAATCATCTGATATATATAGGAATTGGTTTGTTGTCAAACGTAGAGGTAACTAATCCTACTAGTACAGAGTTCTTATTATTATCATGAGAATATACACAGCTAACTTTGAAAAT
Source organism: Halyomorpha halys (assembly GCF_000696795.3). NCBI lineage: Eukaryota > Metazoa > Arthropoda > Insecta > Hemiptera > Pentatomidae > Halyomorpha > Halyomorpha halys. The sequence goes on from NW_027110850.1 coordinate 128,432, forward strand.
TTTGAATATAGTCGTCTCATCGGGACGATTATCGGTTTCCTTACGATACTATTTTTCTTTGCTGTCGAGTCTCGGAGGCTAAAAGATCTAAGAGAGTTACTTTTCGTGCTTTATCACATTTTAATCAAGATAAATTTAACGATGAACCCAATGCTCTTAGTTAATAGGCAATATTGATAATCAGGTTGAAATTGTTAATTTGAAATGTTTTTCTTTGTTAGATAAGGATGTCCCTTATAACACTATCATCTTTAAACAAAAACCCACACTCTGGCTCACACCAGAAATAAAAAGAACCTCATTAAGATTAGAAATTGCCTTAAGAGAAGTAATCAAATCTAGAATAATCCTCAAACACTGTTACAGTTTAAACTATATCGAAATAAAGTGACTTTACTCATCCGAAAAAATAAACGAAAATATTATTTGGATAACTTGACTTCGTGTACGCAACCACAAAACCTTTGGAAAAATATTCGTGCTCTTGGTCTAATTAAAAATTGTGAATTTTTAGCATTAGCTGTCACGAGATCCGAACTAAATCAATTTTTCGTAAACCCTCCATCTTCAGATACGCTTCGCATTGGAAATGAGTTCAGTCCTGATGATTTTTTCTTCTCCCAAGTCGGCTTGGATATATTTCTTAAAACCTATCATAAATTTAATATGCACTCTTCTGGGATTGATAAGCTACTATTAAAATACGTTAAACTATACCTTCCACACTTAATTCCTACTCTCTTGATTTTTTTCGATTTATTCTTACAAACTTCATATTTTCCATCACTTCGGAAAACGGTTTTGATTACTCCCCTTCCTAAAAATATATCGTACTCAAACAGCATTATTAAGGTTGACTGAGGACATTAAATCCATTCGCGATGGATAGACGACAAGTAACAATTCTGGTTTCTTTTGATTTTAAAAAGGCATTTGACCAAGTAGATCATACCATTTTATTGAAAATCCTAGTTCGGTCCTGAGTACTGTATCCATAAGTGAGGAGGTTACTGTACTGTAGTTACTGATCTACCAGAGTGAGCAAGATGAGAATCTTAATGTTTTCAATTGGAAGGCCGTTATATACTTAAGGAGCCATCAAATTTGTGAGGCATGCAAATATTTAATGTGGGTCGTTAAATTTGTGAAGCGTGGGAAAAGGGTTTAGTATTTTTCTATTTTTCAAAGTTGATAGTTTGAAGTGAAGAGAAAAAAAATCCTCAGTGTTTCATTAAAGTTCATTTATTTCTGTACAACTTTTCGGCCAGAGGTTATCGTTCTTCGAAAGGTGAGTTTACTTTAGAAATTTACTTTAATAGTGGAAAAGAATATGACCTCGAGATCTTCTCCTCTAGAAATGTTTTTAGGGTTCTACTACTGGGTAGTTTCTCTACATGCTGTATCATATCATTATCATTATGTCATTATGATCAAATTTACTAGTTGTATTTTTTATACAGTTGTAAATATCAATAAATATATAAATAAAAAAAAAACTTTAATAGTGAGGCTATCTATATAACATTAAAGCTTACTTCATATACAATCTTTTCATTTTCTCTACACTGGTTATAATTGTTTATATAAAATAAATTGTATCCAATTTAAGCCTCAAAACAATCTATATTTCTTTAAAAGTCCAATGTTTTGGCTACTTCGGACATCCTCAAGGACAATCATACACTATTACACTTTATCACAATATTGATAAAGTGTAATAGTGTAAATTAACTGTGATTAAAACTTTTAATGTTAACGTGAAAATTTCACAAAATAAGGTAATTTGGGACTGAAATTATTGACCTGGGCAAAATAGCCTGCATACAGGTTTTTAAAATTAATGTGGTTGCAAATTTGTATTTAAGATTGTTTTTAAGGATGGCCGAATTGGTACAAACGTTGGACTCATAAAGAAATCTAGATGGTTTTGAGACTTGAATTGGATAAAAATTTATTTTATTTTAACTTCAAAACTTAATTGATTTCCCTTTTACAAATTATATCATATTTACTGAAACCTCACTCAATAGTTTTGTAGACAGAAACAGACATAGAATTGGCTAAATTCCGCTAATTACCTCTTTTTACTTTTACTTATCTATATATGGAATATATAGTGCGGTGGCAGTAGGGGTTTAAAATGAACTTACCAAAACTACTAGCCAGTATCAAAAAAAAAAAATATATAATTAACAATAAATATTATTATATTTTAAAGATAAGATTATTTAAAAAATCCAAATAAATATAATACATTTTTATCAACAAAAAAATAAACAATAATAATAAATTGAATTAAATGATCAAAAAAAATTAAATAAAATATTTCTTAATTACACCAAAAAAAAAAAAACTCTGTGGTAGTTCTGGAAAATCAAGGAGAGAAAACCTATTTGATGTTGTTATAGGCGATACGAAATTAGCGGCTTATTTACGGGTTGTGTTGCCATTATTTATTTTATTTTTTCTTGTCGCTTTCTTTCTGGACATGTCTTATCTGTAGGTAACTGTAGTTTACATTGAAAACATTAAATTGTTTTAACATACACATTTGTTTCCTGAGTATTTTCCCCACAATTGCCACATTTATTTTTCCCCTGGTATTTTTTCCTTTAAATGTTCGTAATTTAAGCAGTTTCCACTAAATAAGGGCCTAAAGACATACGGTTGAACTTAACGTGGCGGTAAGTAAAGGTTTACACTTTCTGGTACGCGCTGTGAGTGGAAAGTTATTTGTATAGAAAGTGTAGCAATTTTTATAACCTCCTCACCTTTAGTCCTTCGACGTACACTAATTATTTTTTCTCTACAAACTAAATTTTCAAATATTTCTTTTTCATCGATATTGGTAGGAATACTTTTGATAACTCCATATCTTACTGTGTACTATTTTGGAATGAAGGCTTTGAAGTTTTTTGTTTTAAGAATGCTATTAGGTATAAATCGATTGGCGAACTAAAATACGTTCTAAAGTTAATTTCAATTTGGTTTTTATTTTTCCTCCTAATATAAATTACCTCTAAATTACTTAGTCCTAGTATCTTAGCTATTTCCATACCATGAAAAGATTCTGATTTATTTTTGTCATCTTTTTCGACTATTACTACAAAAGGGGCTCGAAAATGCTTAAGGAATTTTGGAGAATTTCAAAATGTTTCGGGCTATTTATTTGTTGTGTAAGTTTGTCTAATTGAAGTTGGTGATTACTGAGGTTGGTAGGTTTTTTATCTGCAGGGTCTTCCGGACCCATCTTTAGTGCTCAATAAACACGAAAAGTATTTATAAATTAACAAAAGTTGCTATATAATTAGTTATAATGAGGTGTAGATAGTTGACCGTAGATTACTGATTGGAGAAGATGATCGGGGTGGTGCGGTCAGCAAAGAAACAACTTAAATAAACAAAAAGATATTTATTTATGCCGACGTTTCGAACTAATTTTCAGGTCTTCATCAGGGAAATAAAAAAAAAAGACAACAACCATCTGGATTTAGTGAATGATACTATTTCTTCCTTATTAAACTACAATAGTTTATTTCATACTACACAGCAACGTTTCGGGAGATTTCCCCCATCTTCAGGCTGTTGTTATACAGTCTTATATTGTTGTTACACAGTCTTATAGTCAGAATTGTGCTGCAGCATGACTGTGTAACAACAGCCTGAAGATGGGGGAAATCTCCCGAAACGTTGCTGTGTAGTATGAAATAAACTATTGTAGTT
>NW_027110850.1:132629-136644 GCF_000696795.3 Halyomorpha halys
TGAAATAAACTATTGTAGTTTAATAAGGAAGAAATAGTATCATTCACTAAATCCAGATAATACCATAAGAATCTTCCAGTTAAAGGATTATTAAAATTACAACAACCATCATTTAGAGAGGAAAAAGTTGATTAATAACTATGGACAAAGGCAGTACTAGATTGATTACATCATTATTTATATACATATAAATGTGAGTAATAAATAAATGATAAAGTTGAAAGAATCTATAAAGAATTAGTTAAATTAATAATGAAGCTAATGAAAAAAATAAAAAAAACAACTACATGTAGCCTGGATTCTCTTCCTATTACCTTACTCTCGCATTTCTTACTTTCTTCATTCCCCTTTCTCCATTTATTTCTTCTTATCCCCTGTTCTTTCTTTTTACAATATTGTTTTTGTTTTTTTCATTGGCTGCATTATTAATTTACCTAATTCTTTATAGACTCTTTCTACTGTATCATTTATTTATTACTCACATATATATGTATTTAAATAATAATGTAATCAATCTACTACTGTCTTTGTCCATAGTTATTAATCAAGATTTTTTCTCTCTAAATGATGGTTGTTGTCTTTTTATAGCCTTGATGAAGACCTGAAAATCAGTTCGAAACGTCGGCATGTAGTATCTGAGGGGACTTAGTCCCTGGTACTAAGCCGTATACCTATATTGTATATGGACTTGATTTTCAATACAGTAGTTCCTGTATACATACACAATGTTTAAATACCACAAATAAACAATATAAATCTGTATACATACACTCGTAAATAGTTACGTATGATTTTTTTTTTAAAAAAGACATTTTCCCTTTCATACGGCCACGATTGCTGTCCAAAAATTATTTTCATTAAGAAATATGTCATTGGCCCCTAATGATCCAGGTACGCCTATGACCTAAAATTCAATATCTAAGGAAAAATAATAACTTGTTAGTTATAGAACAAGTCTCTAATGATTAGCTAAAAGAACTAGTCGAAGGAGTAGTGTGATATTGCATTAGAACACCTACATATAACGTCCTTTTTTACCCGAAATACTCGAATACGGACAATTCCCTGCTAAGGTGAAAAATACCCGAAAATTGGGTAATTACCCTCAAATTGGCAGCAATGTTTATACCTGTGATATGAAGTCAATGTAACAGGCAAAAGTGTTGGAAATGTAATAAATCTAATCTTTATATTGTAAAACATATATGTAAATTACATTTATAATGTATAAATATAAGTATAAATATGTATGTAAATTATATAAGTATATTATAAGTTTTTGTCGTTGTCTCAAAATAAATAGTTGTTACGGCGGGTAGGGGTTCGAAAGGAACCTTTACTAGCCCAACCGTGAAATGAAAATAATAGTCGAATTTTGTTATTTTTGAATTTTTAAATAAGTAAACATAATAAAAAAGAAAACAAAATATACAACTAGAAAAAACAGAGAGCTTAAAACTATTATAAAATTAAATTAATTGAACTAAAGGGAAAAAAAAGTCTTATTTCACCGGTGATTGGTGGTGCCCCGGTTGTGGTTGTTCTGAGTGGATATTCTCGTGGAAGTAGATCGACGAAAAGGACGTCCGCCCGCCTTGTCCTCTTGGAGGATGAGTTGAAGAAGTCCGCCAGCCGTGGCTAAGATGATTTAGCTGGTGAAGATGGCCAGAATGCTGGTAACTACGAGAGCGTAGTGAGGAGATAAGGAGACGATACGTGTGTGCGGTGAGACGTTAAGAAGTTGTCTGTCTATTTTCAATATAAAAAACAATAGAGAGTAGTTGTTTTGTTTTTGACGTTATAAAAATCATATGTTTCTTGTGGACCATATGTTGGCCGCAACAATAGTTTTTGATCACTATTTCAGTTTTTATTTGACCGCACCCTCACCATCTTTGGTTTAAAAAAAAACTGATGTGCTATATATTTTGTATTTATCATTATAATCAATGTATTTACATGTTACGTTCGTATATAGATATTGTTTATGTTAGGTGTATCTGCATTGGATATAGTATGCGAATAGAAATTAAAACCGTGTTAAATCCCAAAATTTTTGTTTCTATTTAGGTTATTTTTTTTTTTGGAATCATTCCAAGTGATTTTTAATGTTGTTAATTGTAAGTTTATGTTTATTCATTTATTTATTTTTTTTAACTTTATATAATTTTCCATTTTAATTTGATACACAAAAATGAGGGACACAAGCAGAACGATTCCGAAGGGCCAATGCCAGCATAACCGCGGATGAGGCAGATGGCAGTGAAGATTTAGGAAGCACTGGAGCGATTATCTTCGGAGGCATTGGCACGATGAAGACACTAGACTCACTGATTCAGGGACACTCCGGTGCCATTGTTTGTTGAGCCAAGTTTGAGCTGGAGCTGTTAGGTTTTTTTTAACCCTTTCGTCGACTCGCCGGCTGTCACCACTGTGCAATCAACGGTTGTTGGAGTCGTCGGGCTGCCTGGCACTCTCTCTCACCAGCTCGCCGGCTGTCACCACTGTGCAATCAACGGTTGTTGGAGTCGTCGGGCTGCCTGGCACTCTCTCTCACCAGCTCGCCGGCTGTCACCACTGTGCAATCAACAGTTGTTGGAGTCGTCGGGCTGCCTGGCACTCTCTCTCACCAGCTCGCCGGCTGTCATTCTGATCAACCAACTCTACAATTTTAATGTTATTGTCGATATGCGCATATCGACCCCCAAGCCCATCTGAGAGTGACTTTCTTTTCTTTTTTCGAGCTTCATATTTTTTTGCTTTTAACTTATTATTTCTAACTTATTACTAATCATTTATACTACTATAACTAATTATTGATTGGAGAAGATGATAGGGGGAAGGGGTCAGCAAAGAAAATAAATTTATTTATGCCAACGTTTCAACCGGATTTTCAGAACAAGGGATCAAGTCCTCATAGATAGCCCCAGTAACCAAGTCCCCACAGATAGACAGTGCTAGGGACCAAGACCTCATAGATATCCCCAGTAACCAGATCCCCTTAGATAGACAGTGCTAGAGACCCAGTCCCTCCCGATAGGCAGTACCTGGGACCAAGTCATAGACAGTACCAAGGACCAGATCCCCTTAGATAGACAGTACCAGGGATCAAGTCCCCCCCAATAGGCAGTACCTGGGACCAAGTCATAGACAGTACCAAGGACCAGATCCCCTTAGATAGACAGTACCAGGGATCAAGTTCCCCCCAATAGGCAGTACTAGGGGCCAAGTCCCCACAGATAGACAGTGACCAAGTCCTCATACAAAATACCAGGGATCATGTTCTTCTAGACAGTGCCAGTAACCAAATCCCCACAGATAGACAGTGCTAGAGACCAAGTCCTGATACACAATATCAGGGATCATGTCCTTCTAGACAGTGCCAGGGATAAAGTCCTCATTGACAGTACCAGGGATCAAGTCCTCATAGATAGCCCCAGTAACCAAGTCCTCATTAACAGTCCCAGGGACCAAGTCCTCCAGATAGACAGTACCAGGGACCAAACCTCCCCCCCTCCCCCAGATAGACAGTACCAGGGACAAAGTCCACATAGACAGTACCAGGGACCAAGTGCTCCAGATAGGCAGTACTAGGGATCAAGTCCCCACAGATAGACAGTGCTAGGGACCAAGTCCTAATACACAATACCAGGAACCAAGTCCCCCCAGATAGACAGTACCAGGGACCAAGTCCACATAGACAGCACCAGGGACCAAGTCTTCCAGAAAGGCAGTACTAGGGATCAAGTCCCCACAGATAGACAGTGCTAGGGACCAAGTCCACATAGACAGTACCAGGGACCAACCCTCCCCCCCCCAGATAGACAGTACCAGGGACCAAGTCCTCCAGATAGGCAGTACTAGGGATCAAGTCCCCACAGATAGACAGTGCTAGGGACCAAGTCCTCATACACAATACCAGGGACCAAGTCCCCCCAGAAAGACAGTACCAGGGACCAAGTCCACATAGACAGCACCAGGGACCAAGTCCCCCCAGTTAGACAGTACCAGAGAC
>NW_027110850.1:137189-146668 GCF_000696795.3 Halyomorpha halys
CCAGGGACCAAGACCTCCATAAAAGCAGTACTAGGATCCAAGTCCTCTTAGACAGTGCCAGGGACCAGGTCCCCCTAGATAGACAGTACCATGGACCAAGTCCCCCCCACATAGGCAGTGATAGGGACCAATTCCTAATAGACAGTCCCATAAGCCTAGTGGAACATTTGGAAAAAAGGCGATTGTGAGTTCTTGGCTCATAACATTCACTTTTTTATTTAATTTAATAATGTTTATGAGTATAATTTTTTTATTTATTATATATTTTTTTTAAAAACTTGATTGTACAGTTTTGGTAATTTGTTTGATTAGATATTTTCATAAATGAAGGTGCTGTTGTGGTTGATGATGATGTTGCCGTGGGCCAGAGGTGCTGACCTAACCTGCAACTGTGGATGGCGGAACATAGTAAGGTTCTTCTTTTCTGGTGTAGTTCATCCCCTTGCAAAATATTACCCTTCTAATTTCCACATCCTAACTCCAATTTTTGCTCTAGAGAAGGATTTACGGCGGAAAAGAGGCAAAGAAGAACGAATACCCCTGGATGGCGGCGCTTAATATCGGATGTGGCGGGTCTATCATCACTCCGAATCATGTCTTGACGGCGGCACATTGCACAGATAGAAGGTCTCCCAAGGACCTACAAGTTTTGGTTGGAATTCATTATAGAATTTCTGGGAGTGAGTAAAAATGTTAAAATACGAAATTTATTAATCTAAAAAATATATATACACATAAAACTTTACCTATTTAAATCAAATTATAAGTATAAATTACTATTAGTAGGGTGAATATGCCGGTTCTGGGACCTAAAATTGAGGAGAACTTTTGGACATTGGACCCTAGGCTTGATCCTTTCTCAACTAAACAGATCTAACCACCTCGTCTTACTCAAAACCACCCCAAACCATAATATAAGTCTGAAATGATATTTACGGAAATATCCGCGTAATACATGTATCTATTAATGGCATGCAGGTGTGTACCTGTTTGTATGGACAGGTTTAACATGCCTAGTCCACTCAATATATGTATATGTATTTTAAATAATTAGCAAAATTAAGATTTACTAATTAATTAAAGTTAACTACCATGGGTGTACTTCGATATATATACCTCCTCCCCTGGAAATGTAGATCGTGCAGGTTCTAACCTAATTCTACAGGTTTTAAAAGGTTCAACTCATATGCCAAGTCTGCACAATATATGTGTGTTTGTGTATATATATATATAATTAATTCTGAAGAAAGTAGACAGTAGACTATTAAACTTAATTGAAACAATGTTAACAAAGTTATTAACATAAACTAAAACTCATCAATTGAAAAAAACAAAAAAAAACATTTTATGTATTAGTTCATCTGGGCACCGCTAGGGGTACAGCTAGGGTTGCTCCAGTATAGCAGCATCACAGTTATTCAAATTATGAATATAATTTACACCTTCCTTTGTCAATGACTCTTTTTCTACCAGAATGAGTATGGAACTAGCTTAGAGCTATGGAAGAAATTTGCTGCCCTATGTTTTGCATCACACTCTATTCATAGAGGGATGATGAAACTCTCCTTTTTACAATAAATGGTCCTTTCCTAATTTCTTCTAGTTTATTTCTATTTAATCCATTGCCTGTTTCAAACAATTATAAATCACATTCTTTAAATTCATATTCTTTCCTAGTTCGATCCACCCGCTTGTTATTCCGTTCAAAATTTTCAATAGCTTTCCGACGATCTGTACTCACACCATTGTCCTCTTTCAATTCTGCAGGATCTATATCGGATGTTATTCCATATAAGAGATAACCTGGTGAAAATGTAGTCGTTCTCTGAGGTGTATTGTTGTATTCCTTGATACAAGACTCAGCAACAGTAGTACATGATACTTCCCTGTCAGTCTCATTCGTTCGACAACGTATTCTGTTGACTAAAGTTTGGTTTAACCTATCATTTAAGCGATTAGATTGTGGATTGTCTACCGTTGTGTAGAGAAGATCAATTCTCTTGTTGTCCAGGTATTTTCTGAAATTCCTTGAAATAATAGCACCATATTGATCTACTAGCAACATTTTTATGTTGTTTCCTTCTGCCTCTGGGTTGATCAGTTTGATTAAATCAGCAGCAGTTTGGCCAATAGAATTTCATGCATATTTAGAAAAATGATGGACCCGTAAATGCATATATTTCTTTGTAGATTTATTCCCAGCAAAAGCACTAATTGTGTCGATAGACATGATATGATAAGGATATTCTGCTGGGCCCAACTAAGATAGTAATCCTATCGCTCTTCCAGTTCTAGATTTATTTTTAACACACACTTCACAAGATTTACAAAACTGATTAGTAAGTGTGTCCATGTTTTTAAAATACTAGAAGGGTCTTAATTTGTCAGCTATCTGTCTGGTACCAATATGCCCGTAACATTGGTGAATTTTTTATATCAAGTTGAGTCCTAATCCCTGTGACACATAGATTCGTTTCCTGTTGTTCAGCATCTTGAACCTAATCTTGTCATCTTTAAACACCTTCTTCAAAGCTTCAACCTCATCTGTGATTGTTGCCTGATCATTTATTATGTCTTCCAGTTGAGTCATATTAATCACCTTCAAACAGTCCTCTTCATCTTCAAAGCTTTCTAGAACTCGGTTTCGGGATAGAGCATCAGCTTCTATGTTGTCTTTGCCTTCCTTATATATGATTTTTAAGTTGTACTGAGACAGATACAACATCATGTCACCAAATGCTTTATCTTTGCGTGATTTACATTTTAAATTTACACGTAACCCTCCAATCCCACATCACCACCCTTGAAGATTGGTGCCAAAACTGGAGGATTAAAATTAATTCCAATAAATTCCACCAAATCGCATTTACCCTTCGACGTAAACCCATGACCTGTTGCCCTACAGTGTCCTTTAATAATACCCCACTTATTCCTGTCGAACAGATCCGTTACTTAGGAATACATCTCGACAAACGACTGACATGGATTCCTCATACAAGACTAAAAAGACAAGAAACTGCTCGTAGATTCCCATTATTTCAACATTTATTAGACAAACGGTGTAAATTGCCAATCCATTACAAAAGACTGATCTACATGACTATTATAAGGCCTATCTGGACATACGGAGTTGAACTTTGGGGCTCCACTAAATCATCAAATTCCTCCAGAATCCAATCCTTACAGTCCAAAATCTTTCATAAAATCCTTAATGCTCCTTACTTTGTCACAAATCAAGTCCATCCATCAGGACCTCAATGTTCCATATGTTGCCGATTTGGCCAGAACCAGATACCGTTCCTTCCATAATGAACTTCTCAACCACCCAAATCCACTTGTTTCTAACCTGGCTCCTTCATTACCTAATAATCCTCCTAGGCGTTTGAAAAGAAGATAGCCTCGAGATCTTCTCTAGAAATGTTATTGGAGTTCTATCAGTGGGTAGATTCTCCACATATTTGTATCATGTCACTATGTCACCTACATCAAATTTACTTATTGTATATATATGTATACAGTTGTAAATAACAATAAATAAATTATTAAAAAATAAAAACAAAAGATTGACAGGTGTTTTATGATCCGATGTCAAAGTTAAAGCCTTACCTATAAGATAATGTTGCCGATACACAATTGCTTCGTTTATTACTAGGCATTCTAAATTCATTAGGTCTTTCTTCATTAGACCTGGTGTCAATTTCTTGAAAAAATAGCCGACAGGATGCAAGATGCCATCTGATTGTGGTTGCTTCAGAACTGCACTTAGACCTGAACGTATTGCATCAACTTCAAAAATTATATCTTTATCTTGGTCATAAATTGCTAGGACTGGTGCTGCACATATATATCTTTTTATGTATTGAAAACAAGATTCGCATTCATCCAACTATAAGAATTTCTCATTCTTTTTCAATAAATTATGTAATGGAGCTAATCGTTCAGTACAATGATCTATAAACTTTCGGTAAAAGTTAATCTTACCCAAAATTTGGCGAACCATTTTTCGTGTCGGTGAAATTCTTTGATTGCAATCAAGTTATCTTTAATCGGATAAACCTTGCCATATTCTATTGTGTACCCAAAGTATTTCACTGACTGCATAGCAAAACCACAGTTCGCTAGATTTAGTTTAAGTCATTCTTTCTTAACTACTTCAAAGATTAAGCCCAAGTGTTTCAAATGTTCTTCAAAAGATTTTGAGAAAATCAAAATGTCATCAATATAATTTACGCAAAATACCTGCCAACAAAAACAAAAACGGTCGATGAAGTTTTTTTTAATTAAACAGATTAAGAAATTAGAGGATCGCATTTCAACAACATATGCAGTAACTTTAAGTGATATAGAAAAAAAAATTGTTAAGCAAGTTTAATGGAAACGAGAAGCTTAAAATTGGATTACATCTTTTGAGAAAGAATGTTTGAGGTTTAAAATACTCGATTGTTCCACCAGGGTAGAAGCCTTAAAATTGATTATAGATGGTAATGTGAAGGAATGGTATAGTTCAAATTTAATTAGGTTACCGTTAGATGATCGGGAAGTCTAGAAAAGATCATTTTTATTGGTTTATAAACAAAAAAGTTGGATTGCAATCCACACAGCATTCAATTACAAGTATATCTTCGGTCCGCCGATTTCAACTCTAGAAAGAACGTTTACTTTAAGAAGCAGACAAAGATATGCCCGAAATGTCTAGAATATGTCAGATAGTGTATAGTTTACTATTAGATATTTATGGTAGGCTTAATAGAAATGAAATTATGACAGTAGATGATCTTTTGAGAGAAATAAAAAAATGCAGTGATTCTTATGTGATAAAAACAAGATCCGAAGAAAAGCAACATGCAGTGGTAAAAAATACTGATATAGTGAAGGAAAAAACAGAAAAACTAGCTGGTTTGGATAAAATACCGTGCACCATTTGCCAGGGACTTAAGAAGTTTTAAGAACCGTTTTCATCCAACTTGAGTGTGCCGAAATAAACCAACACAACATGAAAATACTGTTAATTTGCCAGATGATGGCCATGGGACTAAATTTTTGGGGTATGGACATGGATAATGAAACCAACTCAAAAAACTAAACAGCTCGGAAAATCTCACACTGTGTACATTAATTAGGATTAATGAAGTGGTAGATAGAAATTCTGTAGTGACCGCTGTTTATGATAATGGCTCCACATGTTCATTGGTTAATGAAAAACTTGTTCGTTTATAGAAATCAAAATTGCATTCCGATGGAAGTATTTTGAAAACTATAAGCGGTGTGATATTTTGCAAGAGCCGGGCTAGTCTGCGTTTATATAGGAGAAGTAGAGGATACACTGAATCTATTTGTTGTTGAAAACAGTGATTTTAATTATGATTTATTACTTGGATTAGATGCTATAAAGAAGTTTAACCTTATTCAAGATGAAAATTTACGAATTAGGCAGAAAACAAAGGATAACATAATTGAAGTCCACAACGTGACTATTGACAAAGGTCCATTAAAAATTAAAACTAGAGAGGATATATCAGGATTGAACACATTCAACAATAATAAGGACTCCTTAAAAATAAATTTATAACATTTGAATGAGAAAAAAGGGGGAGTTTATGAATTTTTTAAGTGAAAATGATAAATGTTTAGCCACTGATAAATTTGGTGTGAGTATAGTTGGCGTTGGTGAAGCACACATTAAACTAAAGGAGGACAAATATATTTCACGGAAACCATATAGGTGTTCATATGCATATCAAGAGGAGATAGACTCATATATTTCCAAATTATTAGAGAATGGTTTGATTGAGAATCTATGTCTCCTTTTGCTTCACCTATTACTTTGGCATTCTAAAAGCAGGATGGAAAACTAACAAGGCTATGTGTCAATTTTCGAAAACTAAACGAGGTAGTAGTACCTGAACCCCAACCATTTTAGAGAATCGACGATCTTGTAGTGAATGTTGGTGACTGCTGTTGGTTTACTCCATTGGATATCAACCCGGCTTTTTGTTCTATAACTCTTCGAATGAAAGACAGGAAAAAGACGGCATTCCTAATTCAAAAAGGTCACTGGCAATGGAAAGTCCTGCCATGTAATTTTAAAAACTCTCCAGCTATCTTTCAACGAATTATGGCAGGTATTTTGTGTAAGCATAAAAACTTTTATTTCATTTAGTGCTGTTGGGAAATTGAGGCACGTGAAATCGTACCTATGTTGTATAGTAGTGTAATTTGAAACTCTTTCGGGGTGAATTAAAAAAAATTTCGATAGAGTTGCATATTTAACGATTGTGCTACCTCTTAAAGTTTTATATTGATAAACTTTCAGCCTGAGGCCATCAATAACATAGAGTTAGAATAGAACAACAGCTCTTCTTCAATTCACATTAACATAAAATTAAATAAGAATAGCAAAATGTATTTTGACAACAATAAAAAAAAAAAGAAATATAAAATACAGTAAACACTAAAATATGGAAAAGGTAATGAGAGTAAACGAAAAATAAAAGAGGATAATGAACAAGAAGGTAACATACCTACAGATGGAAGGCGATCACAAAAATGATAGGGTTAGAGGAAAAAGGGAGAGTGGTGGTGTGTTAGCGGTTAAAATACGGTATACTTGAAAATAACGCTGAAGTAAATAGTATTGGAAAATTAAATGAGATATTAAGCAAAGTAAAAAAAATATAATATACTCGATAGAGGATGATTAATAAGGATTAATAAATAATGATAATAATAATGAATTTCTAACGAATCTGAAGGTTCGATACCGATACCACCAAACATTCTCTTCCTGTGATGCCCCTCCAAACCCATTTCCACTAAATCACTTTTAACGCAATCCTCCCATCTACGTTTCGGTCTATCCCTCGAAGGTTTACCCGTCGCTTATTACCATTTTAGGAATTCGCTCGTTACTAAGCCCCAAAACCTGGCGTGTAAGGTCCTAAACGTTACAATGCTATAACTTGAATTATATTTACCAAAGGTAGATCTCTTAATTCAGCGTTGTGTAATCTTCTAAATTCTTTCGTTAATTCATCCCTTGTCGGTCCGAATATTTTGGGTAATACTTTATTTTAGAAAACCTTAAAGCGCTGTTCATCCCTTAGTGTCGCCTTATGAGGCCACGTCTCGCATCCATAAAGAACAATGGGAAGGATTGTAGTTTCGTAAATTCTAATTTTTAAGTTTTTTGATAGAAGGCGCGAGCTAAGTAGTTTCGAAATTGAAAAATAAGAAGAGCTTTCCGCCTTGAACCTAGCATTTATTTCGTCATCAATTTGGTTTTTTCTAGTTACCGTAGAACCTAAATACTTAAACCTATCTACCTGTTTACATATTTATAGGAGGAAATATGTCTATATCACCGAAATTGTTCCCGTTTCTACTGCTAACTATATATTTTGTTTTATCCGTATTTATTTCAAGACCTAGTTCCTTACTAAGGCGATTGTATTTAGTTCTATAGTTTCCTTGTCCTCACCCAATAATACCAAATCATTAGCATACCCAAGCACCGGTATTTTACCAACCAAAATGAAACCCTTTTCGGTATTCATCACACTTTTATTGACGTATTCTAGTGTCCAAATCCTGTAACCTCATTATGACCAATGTTTCAGGTCCTGTAAGCTCATTATGACCAATGTTTCAAATCCTGTAAGCTCATTATGACCAAAGTTTCAAATCCTGTAACCTCATTATGACCAATTTTTCAAACCCTGTAACCTCATTATGACCAATGTTTCAAATCCTGTAACCTCAATATGACCAATGTTTCAAATCTTATGAGAGCAAATCTAGATGTAACTTTATTGTAGTTCATGTATTGATAATTTTCTTACATTTCTAGGCAACCCCTTTGGGAAATTACATGATGTAAGTAAGATTTTTCAACATGAGCGCTACAACCGCCAAGCCATTACAAATGATATTTCCATCCTCTTTCTTTCTAAACCTGTAAGTTATAACCATAAAGTCGGTCCAGTCTGCCTGCCACACACACAACGCGATTTAGAAGGAAAGTTCATCAAAGTCACAGGTACACTATGGTAGAATAAATTTGACCCATTGTTATGATTTAAGACCAGAATTTCATGCAATTATGTGTAAAAGTTTTCTTTATAAATGACCAAAATCTTATAAAAATCAATTTTATTATATGTAAAAATTGCGTCTATAAAACACCAAAATCCAGCCAAAATTAACTTTATTATGTAAAAATTGGATTTGTTTTTTGCACATAAAATTCATTTTTTTAACACACTTGATTGAATTGTTACAATGCATTAAAAGACCGTCTTTTTCTTACTGCCATTTGTCAATGTCATATAACCTCGAAAACAAAAACAATTATAAATATGATATCACAAAAGTTTCGTATTAAAATTTTATAAAATGGCTATATTCTTAAAAAAAAACATATCTATATTCTCAAAACTAAATTATAATATTATTTTTTTATTTCTATACCTTATAACTTATTTGTGATGTTTATGTACTTTATTTTACATCTTACCATGTACTTATATTTTATTGTTCTTATAAGTTATTTTATTCAATAATTTTTATTTATCCATTGTTTTTATTAATTTTCCCATTTACTGGTTCATTCATCTTTCACTTCGCATTGTTATAAATTAACTTATTTTACTTTACATTTTTGTCATTTTTCTCATGTTGTCTTGACTAATGATATTTTCAATGTAGATAAATTATTATCGTCACCATCTATACAAAAACAGTACTTATTGTCTAATTATCCTGTATTTTATTTTTACGCCTTTTTATTTAATATTCTTTATTTACTTCTTTTACAATTGTTGTATTATTCCTATACTGTTTTCATTTTATTATCCTAACTATATTTTTTATTTTGTATATATTATTTCCGACGTAATATTTAGTTTATCAATTCATATTTAGTTTTTCTTAAATTCTAATATTCTTATAGTTATTATTATTATCATATCTTTTACTTGTATTATTTTTTATTTGTATACCTCTTTCCTGTATTCACGACGTAGTTGAAATAGAAATAAAATGGAACACATTTATCCCCCCATTCCCAGTCTCCTAATAATACAGGAGGTTACGCGTTTCTTTAGGTTATCCTTTATCGTTGACAGGGACTGTTTCTTATCGATTCTTGTTTTACTTTGTTGGCAAACATATTAACAACTCTGTTCTGACTTGTAATTTAACAACGCAGTATCTTACAAAAAAAAATGTGTGGGTTTAAAAACGCGCCTGACGTGACAACTTTACGCTAAATATTGGAATAATAATATTAATAAAATAGACACACAATATTTGAATCAAGATATTTATTTTCCTTTACAATTTTAAACGCTTTCTAAAGTCACTTTGTCGATCACTGTTAGATTTAGGATCATTTTCTCGTTTACTACCCATGTTCACTAGTTCAATACCAGTTGTATACTGATTCAATCTTGATATATAGTAGCTATTATAGATTTTTAATT
>NW_027110850.1:151983-154896 GCF_000696795.3 Halyomorpha halys
TCTGTACTTTTCAGTAGTTTCACCTGGCGCACTCTTCTTTTTAACCACATATAATGGGCTATTGTATGGGGATGAACTATCAATAATGATTCCCTGTCGTTTTTAACTTTCGAGTTCCTCCCGGATGTGGTGACGTATTGCCTGTGCGTATCTCCTTTCCTTTACATATGTTACCCTCTCCTGCTTCAGTGGGATCTCAAGGACAGTCTTTCCGGTCGCTCCGAGAATATCCTCTTCTGTAAAAAAAATATCCTGGTATTCTCTCTTAAGTCGCGATCTCCAGTCCTCAACTTGATTGATTGCCCCAATCCGTGCACCTTCGTTCCTCTGTTGTTGACGGCATTTGTAGGTTTTACTTCCTATCTTAATCTTCCATTTTCCTTTGCTATTCTTAATCCAGGCCTTGTCCTTCCCTAGCAGGTCACACCCCAAAATTATTTTATATTCCCTCGTCAATGTCTTTACAATATGCACTTTGAAGATTCCCTTTCTAAATCCCTAATGGTTCAAGCCTATATCCGCCTCCCCCTCTACCTCACAGAGGCCAACCAGGGTGATTAACCTACATTGACATACCTGAATCCGGTGTGCTCTCTCTCCACTACACAACTTCTCCACAGCCTCTCGACACATAATAGTACTGGAACTATCGGTGTCTACCAGACACCTCATTTCTGCAATCTCTATTATAGGCAAGCCGCCGTGTTCTCCTCTCATATGGTTGATCTCCAACGTGCGGTAGTCCCTCTATGGGTACGCTCCTCACAACTCTCCTTGTGTTCTAGCTGCTTCTCCTTTTCGTCTCCAAATCCTCTTGCCTCGCTGGCTATCCTCTCGCTCATAGTCCCCTGCTTCAGTTTCTATTCCTGAAGTCTCGGACATTTCCCTGGCTTCAGTCATGGATCCGTTCATCCTTCGAGAGATTACCCTTCTCCGTAATCTCTGTGCATTGACCTCCATTGGTTCGGGCACATTTTGCTCCCTCCTCCAATACATACAGGGATACTGTCGAGCATATATATGTATGTAATATTTTATACATATAATTCCACATTAATATCATATATTTACATACTGTATTAGATAAGAGATTAGATGTTTTTAATATAAATAAGTAAATGGGTAATTACTTATTTATATTAAAAAATCTTACCCTTTATATACTTATTAAATAACCTAATAATAATAATAATAAAATATATATATAGTCATATTATAATCAATGTATTTATTTGTCAATCTATCTACATATCTATTTATATCTGTATGTAATATCTTATACATATGAAGGGTGTAATAACCTAGATGGTGATCGCCCTGAATAAAAATCTAATCAAATCTTATACATATGCCTCTAGAGTTATCGCATTTACCTATTGTAATATTAGATATGTGATTAGATTTTTTGCCAGCTTACCTATCATATTATATTATAAAAGCTTTACACATATTATAAAACCTCTGACCCTTGCTAGGGTGAGAGAGACCTCGTTTAATTATTATTTATTTATTTTTTCACCGCACCCAGATCATCTTCCTTCTAAATTTGTATTAAACCAATACCAATAGAAAGTACTTTTCAAGATCCGAATTTCAGTCTAGGCTTTACTGAATTTGAAGCTAGTGAAGAAATGCAATTGCATGAAATTCAGGTCTCTGGTTAACATTGATATCATCTATAATAAGACTAATCTTTCGGTTAGGTTGGGGTTTAACCAAGAACACGGGTGACCAAAATGTCCTCCGAGAAGTGGACATCCAAGTCATCAGCAGGAAGGAGTGCCAGAGACAATGGAGCATAGTCACCATACGACAAACACAGATCTGTGCCTTCACTCGCTTTAAGGACTCTTGTAACGCAAGTATTTTAAAGTCTATTCAATCAGTTCCTATGTGTTTCTATATATTGTACAAACACATTTTACTGGATGCATTTAGGGTTATGTTTCCAAAATGAAAATATGAAATTAGGATCTTAAAAAAAAAAAATCCCCATAAAGGTATGTGTTCAGGCCACTTTTTGTTCCATTATGTAAAGTTGATCAATTCCCTACTCACTTTAATTACCTTTATTTGTCCCATTCATTTCACCATTACAACTTTAAAGCATGCACCATTACATTGAGACAGTGGCTGTCCATAGAATTATAAATAAAATTAACCTAAAGAGCTCTGGTTATAAAGAAAAAAGGTAATATATTACAATAGTAGATATTATTGGTGATTACAAGTGACTACTGATTTTAATTAATATTGATACTAGCTAATTGATATAACAATGTGGGTTACAGAAACAGATATATACATAAAGAAGAAAAGGTGAGATACTTGCAGAGGTGAAAATGTAGATGGTCAGAGATCAGGTAGGATTGATGAAGACGATAGATAGGGATGATGAAATAAACTGAAGGTAGGTAGGACAGACTGAAGATAGGGGAAGAAATAAACTGATGCATTGCACACACTAGGTAAAATAAAAATACTGTTATCAATAATCCAAAGAGGTTGCCAGTGCAGTAGGTAGGAATTACCTCTGCTATCAACAACATACTTAAAGATTTGTATACTATTGAAATTCACTCAATGCCGTTAGTGTAAAAGAAAGTAATGAATCAGATAATATTGATAATCAGATTGAAATTATTTAGTTATTATTTTATTAACCTTTTTTTCTTTTTTCTCTCTTTTTGTTTAAGAAGTTGGCATGTTTGAAAATATTTTTATTTTTAGTACTTGTTTTTACATGAGACACTCTCTTATTTTCATCAACCATATTATATAGCAAGTTAACCTATCTACTTCTCCCTCTCTCCCCCTCTTCCCCTAACCCTCTGCATAAACAATTCATTAAGGTGAAATTGACGTAAAAAGATTTGTAATTATGAGAGATAGTTGACCGTGGATGATAAATGA
>NW_027110850.1:154946-156772 GCF_000696795.3 Halyomorpha halys
TATACTACTAAGCCACGCCCATTCTATTTCCGTTACGCTACACTTTTGCATACATGACTCCCTGCAATCTAATTTATAAGACGTTGTCACGTCAAAAGTCATTTTGGATATTTGATAATAATTGTGTTCCGAAAAATAACCGAAGAAAAGTTTAAATTTCTTGTGCAACAGTCAGTGCAACTATTTTCTAAATTTTAATGTTTTAAAATGCAGTATATTTTGTCCTAGAATGGGATTTACTTATGATAAATGCAGTAATTTATGGCTTTTCATAACAAGGATTAGACCACTCTCAGCCTCCGTTTTCATGAATTTCAATATGTTCATAATTACGTTTTTGGTTTGCGAGGGATATTAACGAAAAATAGTTTTGAAAAATTGTTACGAAAAATTTCTATTAATGAAATTGCAGAAATAGGTCGAGGAGGGGAAAGGAAAGGTTAGGAAAGGTCCAGTTACCTGGTTTTGGAGAGAAGACAAAAGAGTGAGGAACCATTTTCACAGACAAAGAGGGAGATCATTTTCCACTACGCATCTTATAACCGTAAATTTTGCCTGATCTTTAGTTATATATTTATCGTTTATAGTAGCCCACGCTCAGCGGAGAAGGGGGTGAATTAAAGTAAAAAAAAATAAAAATAAATAAAGAATAAATTGCTCCTTAGGCGCCACGTTATTTTTTCCCTTGGAAATAACGAAAACCCCGAAACAATATACACACAATATAACTACAATATACCCCTATAGAATCAATTATTGAATTATGACCACTGGCAAATACCTTTACATGTAGATTACAGAAAACCGAGGGGTGTTACCTCCCACCTGTTGAATAATTGTAATACTTAGTGAACATAACGAAAAAAAAACATAGGCAAATTAACAAGTTGAAAGCGGTGTACATGCATAAGAAAGAGCAGCATAATTATATGTACAAAAGTTTAATAATAAGAAGAAATATATGTACACAGAATGAAAAAAGAGAATTCTTATCAATTAATAAAACAACGAAAACTTATAGGTTGATTTAACCTTATTGACTTCTCATTATTGGTCTTCCAAAAGGGTTTCCACCATCAATCTCCAACGGATGTCCATTCTAATCCATTCATCACGTCATAGTCGCTTGATCTCCCAAACGGTTTCGTTGCCAACATACAGGTGATGCTTTTCTCCAGGTTTCGATGTATTACTCAACATTCTACAGATCTGGTCATTCTTTACGCCTGGTTGCGACCAGATCGCCGTTATTTTACTTCTCCCGTACTCACTATGTTTAATTTTGGTTATTCCGGTGGTTTTCGTCTTCCAAATAATTTGTCGCTTCTTTTCATTAATTATTTCCTCCATTTCCTGTAAGTCCCCTGATCTTTCTTCAGCCAAACTCTCGTTATTCGAAGATTATTCCCTACCATCTTCTTCCGCTTCAGCCAGGTCTTCCTCTCTAGGCGTCCATTCCCTCATGACACCGGACGGTTCCCCATATTCTTGTTCCACGGCGTTCGTGGTAATGGCTCGAGACAACCAATCGGCCACCACATTTTCTTTGCCCAGTTTATATATAACCTCCATGTTATATTGAGCTAGAAGCTCCTTCCAGCGAGTATCCTGGCTGACGATTCCTTCAGTTTTCTCTCCCACTAGAGTGGTCTGTGGTCAGTGTGTATCTTGAACCTCCTGCCGAACACATATGGTCTAATGTGATCGGCGGCCCACACTATTCCCAAGAGTTCTCGCTCCATTGCGCTGTATCTACTTTCCGTGTCCGTAAGGCGCCTGCTGGCATACGCCACTGGGCGCTCTCCTCCACCACCCTCCTGAGACAG
>NW_027110850.1:163592-169904 GCF_000696795.3 Halyomorpha halys
AAAAAGAAAATATAAACAAAATAATTTTACACAAACAATGAATAGTTTTACAAGATAGAATTAATAAAATTAAGTGATGAGAGAAGCGGGAAATAAAATGTAGACATAGGTAATTGAAAAAGTGGGTACAATAACTTAATTAAGCAAATGAAATAAAAATATAAAAAAAATAAAGTTATATAATGTAAAGAAGTATGAAATATTTTTATTTCATTTGCTTTAACATTGGGTAGTTTCTCCATTCATGCCTGTATCTCTCCATTTTGATGTTACATCAAATTCAATTAATGTATTTCTATGTAAATAAAGTTGTAAATAGCAATAAATAAAAAAAAGGTAATTTACTGGGCTTGTACAAAAATTTTGGTTTTTCTCTCCCCAAAGCAAAAATTTTAGTGTTATGAGATCTGTAGAGTGTGACAATAAGACATATCTAGTGCCATTGGGCCATTAATGCTGTGGCAGAAAGATGCTAAGTCTAATGCTAAGTATCTTAGTGCTCTAGGTGATCACTTCGAACTTTTAATAAGAATATTTATATAAATCTTTTTATTTTCTGGAGACTGGTTACTATTTTTTAAATAAAATAAATTGTATCCAATTGAAGTAATAAAAAAACTCCTTATTCCATTAAAACTCCAACATTTCGGCCATCCTCAAGGACAATGTTAAATACAAATTTACACTTACAACAATGATTTAAAAACTTTTTGCAAGCTATTCTGCCCAGGTCACCAGTTTCAGTCTAAATTATCATACTTTGTCACTCTTCATATTAATATTAAAACTTTACAAATCAACTATTATACTTTGTTATTACAACAATTTGATATTGTCGGGAATCATATAAATTTACCCAATTTATAGATACCTCCAAAGTTATCTAATAAAGTGCACATAAGTTTTCTAAACAAACGCTTGAATTGAAACAACATATAATCTTTATACACTCTACAAAATATTAGTTGAATTATAAGATTTAAAATAAAACAGCTGACAAAATTAGACTAAACAATGTGCTTCACAACCTTAGGACAATGAATAACAACAACAGCACTGCAACCTTCCATTATTCTTTCTCTTCACTATCGATACTTAACAGATATCCTAGTTATGGTATTTTTCACTGAAATTGTAGACTTGGAAAGAATAGCCTGCAAAAAGTTTTTAAATCGTTGAAGTCAGCATTAATTTGTATTTAAGATTGTCATTGAGGATGGCCGAAACGTAGGACTTTTAACGAAATAAACAGTGTTTTGCGATTTGAAGTGGTTATAATTTATTTTATTTGAACAATGAAACATTTTATATATTTAAAACAAATTTGATCCTTTTTTCTCAACTTTATTCTATTTAAAACCTTCCAAGAGTCCTTTACAAAGTGGAGAATAGATCTTTTAAATAAATATAATTTACAATTAACAAAGAAAATAAACAAAATAATAAAGGTTAAAATTAATAAACCATATAATAGGGAGTACTTAAAAAAGGATCTGAACAAAACATTTGTCTCTAGCAATAATATTCCTGAAAAATTTAAATTCTCTGAAAATAATAGTAATAAAGAAAAAATCGAAAATATGAAGAACTATATAAGATGAATTTGGTGGAAAATTTAACAAATCCAAAAATCAAAATAATATTATAAATGTTCTAAGTCTAGGGGATAACGTTAATATACTTCCAAAAGACATTAGAAAGGACGTAATCATATTGATAATAGATGTGGAAATAATTCTTAGAAACAACATGTGAAAATCACAAAAATAGTCTAAAGAACAATATAATAAGAAAAATAGGTAACTATACTGATAAAAATAGGAGGAATAATAATAAAGAAAATAAACTATTAGAATTATGAAAAAATGATATAAAAGCTCTTTTGCAATTTAAAAAGAAAAATCCAGACCTATGGATCATAAAATCTGATAAAACAAAAGGGTAGCAATAATGAAAAAAGGAGATTATAAAATGAAAATGGAAAGCATCCTAAATGAAGATAATACATATAGAAAGTTGAGAATAGACCCTTTATCAGAAAAAAATAAAAGTGTAATAAATTATGTAGAAAAACTAAATAAGAATAAATATATAAATGAAAAAATAAAAAATCAATTAATTAACAAACATTGCCACCATCCAAGAATGTTTGGATTAATAAAATTGCACAAAGAAGATAAACCTTTAAGGCCGATTGTAAATGGTATAAATGGGCCAATTTATGATTTACAAAAATTTTTTAAAAATGGTTTCAAATATGTATATAAGGATGAAAATATAGTTGTTAAAAATGTTATAGAGGTAAAAGACAAACTGAAATCAATAAAGATAGAAATTGATGTCATATTGGTGAGTTATGATGTGGTATCCTTATTTATAAATATTCCTCTGAAAGTAGTTTATAATATCATAGGAGAAAGATGGGAAGAAATTGAAAAAGATACTGGAATAAAGAACAAAAAATTATTTTTGGATGGGATCAAATTGTGTTGCGAAAATGGGATATTTAAATATAATGGTGAGATCTACCGCCAAAATAGAGGCCTTCCGATGGTTGGACTACTGAGTGTCTACTTATCTGTTGAATGACTTGATAAAAAAAGCAATTGAAAAATCAGGTATAAAATTGAAGGTTTTATTTAAATATTTTGATGACATTTTCTGTGTAATAAAAGAAACAGATAAAGATAAGATGCTGGAATATTTAAATAATTATAATGCAATCTTTCATTATTTATTTGGAATTTACTATGGAAATAGAAAAGGAAGGCAGATTAAGATTCCTGGACATGTTAATAATGAGACAAGGAAATACATTATTAACAGAGTGGACAAAAAAGGAAACATCAAGTAATATAATTTTAAATTATTTATCCTGTCATCCAATTCACATGAAATACAATGTTATTAATAACTTTTTTAATAAGGCAATAAGAATAACGGATAAAATTAGATTGATGAAAATAAAAGATAAATTGTTTAATATGTTTCAAGAAAACTTTTATTCTAAAAAATTAATAAGGAAAATATGGGAAGTAAATATCAAAAAATCCAGAATAAAAGAAATTGACAAAAATAAAAATAAAAATGAAAATGCGATAAAAGCAAATAAGCAATAGTTGTAACAATATAAAAGGTTTGTCAGAAGGAATAAAAAGGTCCTTTAAAGATTATAAACCAAACAATAAATTTAAAAAAATTTATAGCAGTACAAAAGACCCAATAGACAATAAATATCAATCGTGATTAGTATATAAAATTCCATGCATTAATTGTCCAGCCATATATATGGGTGAAACAAAACAATATATAAAAGACAGGATGTATCAACATGAAAATTATGTAAAGAATAGGGAAAGGGAACCCAAAAAAACAACATTGGTTCAACATGTTCAAAATAAACATAAATTTGATTTTGAAAATGTCCAAATCATTCATAAAGAGAATAATAATTTTAGAAGAAAGATATTAGAATCAATTTATATCTCAGAAAATATAAATTATACTGTCAACTTCAAATCAGATTCTAACGAACTGAAACAACTCTATTCAGAAATTTTAAGCAGAATAAATATGTGATTATTGTATACAAAAAAAATGAAAAATAAAAAAATGTTCAAATCCTTAAATAGTACAAGTATATAAATGGAATAAATATGCAATAATAAATGTGTGGATAGAGAAGTAAATATGTTTAAAAAAAAAAAAGGAGGGGGGTAATTGTATAGTGAGACAAATACACATAAAATAGGAATAAATTGATTATAGATTTTAAATATATTAAAAAATGTTTGTGTTGTAAGCAGAAAAATTAGTAATAAATGTTAATTAAATTATATTGAAAATGTAAATTAATGTTTTAAGAAAAATTATATTATATGATAAGGTGATAACAGAGTCCTAACCTGTTGAAGGTAGGTTCTGTTTAAAGTTTGCAAATGTAAATGAAAGAAAGATGAAAAGTGGCTAATACAAGTTTTAAATTTAAGAAAGAGTTATATAGAAGAAGTTATGTAAGTAGGAATCTATTTTAAAAAAAAAATTTATAATGTCATTGTGATGTTATTTTAATGATTGACTTGTTTAGAGATAGGACAAAGGCAATTAGCTGGCATTTTTAAGAATTTTAAAAGAGAAAATGACAACAAAGTAAAGGTAGGACCAAAGAAATCAGTGTGTAAGTGAAGGAAATAATGAAATTGTTATAAAAATAATTAAAAGGAGCTGTTTATAGGTATCCTTGAAAATGACCTGAGGGTGAAACGTTGGAAGGTTTTAAAAAGAATAAAGTTGAGAAAAAAGGATCAAATTTGTTTTTAAATAAACTAAACCACTCTCAAACAAGAATATATTAATAAAAATTAATCATTTTATATATATTTCATTGATAAATCATTTGGAACACATGTTAATTTGTTTATTATAACCTTAATAATTCATAACAATGCATGTCATTGTATCTCCTAAACAAAGCGTTAACCAGCATATCTTTATAGAAAGCTTTTTTCTTGTTTTGGAATCCTTCATTCATATTTTCAGTTTGGATACTAAACCCTGACACACCTCACACCTCTATATACTGTATATTATATAGATGTGAATGATTATTTAGTGAATCATAATTGTATAAGTAATAAGTATTTTTTTATGTTATCACTAGCAGACCTGGAAATGATTTGCAATTGCAAGATTTAGGGATGCTTATAGATTAATTGAAAGTTTGATATAAATTAATATATTTAGTTATTTACATATTGTATTAGTGATGTCATTATTTGCTTATTATATCTATTCAGTTTATAGTGGTAATAACATTATATAGTAAAAATATAAGGTGCAATAAAAAGAAATAGCTTCAACATGACTCAACCAATGTACAACAAACTTGGCTGTGGTTCTCTACAGGTTACTACCCAATTCTACACCATGGTGAGGGGTTAAGTTTTTATTTCAGTGGGACCACCACATAAATAAAAGTCAACCCAGGTCGGATTCAATCCCCTCAGCTAGGAGCATTTCTTCAGGGTTATTCAGGGAGTTTATTGAAAAAACCTAAACCACTAATTCACTCTTTGGTTTGTTCAGGGAGACTCAGGAGGTCCTTTGGTCTATGAGGACCCTGATACCCATAGGTTCACCCAAGTGGCTTTGGTTTCTTTTGGACCGAAACAATGTGGAACTGATCCTAGACCATCAGTCAACACTAACGTATTTTCTTACGTTGACTGGATCAAGAATGTTGTCACAAGTAAGTAAACATTATGACGCTGCTGCAAAATTATAATGGCACAACTTCAAACATAGAACTTTTACAGGACAAGCAATAATGATTCGAATTTGTTTTAACACAATGACCCATAGGTTTGGCTCTAGTCTTCTATAATAGTAATTTATAGGCATTGTGGGTTACTACTACAACTTTTAGCTTTGGACCAGGAGGGGTTTTATAACAAATTAAAAAGTGTGTGTAGCACTGATGGATGTCACTTGCAAACAGGCCTCAGACGAAGAAGACAGCCCAGCTGTCCCATGGTCTGGTCTGAAGAAGTATTGCCATCAACAGTGTTGTTTTATTCCTAATTATATTCAAAACTTGTTGAGGTTACTGATAACTAATTTTGACCACAAATCAAGTAATAAAACTTATTTTCTACGACTCTTTTAAGGCTTTTCAATTCATAAAATAATAAATACCATATAAATATAACATTCTCCAGATAATACATCACAAAGTTCATATTTCTGTCGTAATTGGAGTTAAGAAAACATTTAAAATACAAAGAGAACGTTTATTTAAATAAATATTAACAAAATGCTATTAAAATTTTAAAAACGATTTAGCAAAATAAGTATTTAAATAAATCAATTTGCATCCATGTGAAGTCTCAACGCTCTTAATTATATCATCAACAGCCAAACGTTCCGGCCAACCTCCAGGACAATATTAAATAATTTTTTTTTATAATGTATAATATATATTATATAATAGTATGGGTATATATATTATATATATTAGTATGGGTAATTTGTATTACTCCGGCCGCTGGGTGTTGGGTTAACCCGTCGTGAGGTATGGGGTACAGGATCTATTTTAACCGGTAATTAGGGTGGGTTGTTTACTTTAACAGTAGGATGAGTAGGAGCTGGATGAGGATGCTTCGGAGTTAATTTAACCATTAAAGGTAGGTAATTATGACCGCTAATTTTGATTTATCCCTAGTTATATATTTATCGTTTATTCTTGCTCACGTTCAGCGGAGAAGGTGGCGAGTTAAAGAAAAAAAAATAAATATAAAGGTTAACAAATTTTAT
>NW_027110850.1:173329-173888 GCF_000696795.3 Halyomorpha halys
GTCTTCATTTTTACTGAATACTAGCAGATCATC
Organism: Halyomorpha halys; assembly: GCF_000696795.3. Classification (NCBI taxonomy): domain Eukaryota; kingdom Metazoa; phylum Arthropoda; class Insecta; order Hemiptera; family Pentatomidae; genus Halyomorpha; species Halyomorpha halys. Next base: position 173,363 of record NW_027110850.1, read on the forward strand.
CATACAGATCTGACAAACAGATTCGTCAATTCCTCTTAAAAAGTCGTCCATTAGGCGCTGAAAAGTTATGGGAGCATTTTTGAGTCCAAACGGCATTCTTGTAAATTCGTATTGGCCCCTCTCGAAAGTGAATGCCGTCTTATGTTGACCCTTAGGGTGCATTTTAATCTGATGATATCCGGCCTTCAAGTCCAATGTGCTGAATACCGTTGACCCACTCAGCCTGTCCAAAATATCTTCAAATCTGGGGATCGGATACTTCTAAGCTATAGTATTCTCGTTGAGCTTCCTATAATCTATCACTACCCTGTCCTTTTCGTCAATTTCACCAGACGCGCTCTTCTTTTTTACCGCTCACAATGGTCTATTGTACGGGGATGTACTATCGATAATTATTCCCTTAATTATGGCGTTTTAAACTTTGAAGCTCTTCCCTGATGTGGTGACGTAGCGCCTGCGGGTATCTCCTCTCTTTCACATAAGTGACCTTGTCTTGTTTCAGTGTGATCTCATGTACCGTCTTCCC
>NW_027110850.1:175376-177085 GCF_000696795.3 Halyomorpha halys
ACGACCGCTGCTTTTAAAGCCTCCGCATCTTCACTATCGAGTAGACTTTCGATAGACTTTGCTTCAATTCGGTTTATTAGTCGGTCACTAATATCAGCAACTACAGGTAAGCTGTAGATTTAGTGTTTAACATTCATATTCTCTCTTGTTCAACAAATATCTATAAATAAATTCTCTTTCTGTCACCTAATGCCTTATTTCATTCAATTAATTTCATACAGTCCACAAAAAATATCCAACCAGCCATTCAAAAGTAAAGTAACGCCTAGACTTAGGTTGAAGGCGCACTTCATACAGCCGTAAATGAATAAGACAATAAAAAAATATATAATAGGTGAAAGAGAGGAAAAAAGAAAGGAAAATATGAACATGCAATATAATTTAAAAATTAAATCTGTACCGCTACAATCCATGAAGGTTCAGTACTTTCTAAAGAAGTACTGGTACTAGACCAACGGTTGTACAAGGAGGGGATTTGGTCAGAATCACGCTCGGCCGCCAGATTTTATCCAATTTAAGAGGATGGGTGGACCATAGGAGGACTCCAAGTACCCACAGGCTCCAGTGTAACAGAAACAATTTTCTGCTCAGCCGGTCCTTAGAGTTAGTAGCCACACCGCTATTCGACTATCTTATTAATATCGATATTAAACTATAGCAAGGAATATTCCTATATTATTTAATCGAAATATAAGTATTCCATCAAAACATTTTCAGAAAATAGAGGATAGATTCATAAGTAAATATTAAAAAGAATATTTAATCAAATATTTCTATTGAAGATGACTAAATACAGCTTTCAATTTTAATATCACTAAAGATATTCAGATATTGTTTTCGAAATATCGATATTTCCTTTAAAAGAACAGGAAATTTTATGGAAGGTCCAAACATTAAATATCGATATTCTGTTTTAATAATTTCATGTTCATTCGATATTGGCATTCTTATTAATAGGGATATCGAAGCTTAGTTACGATATTCCGATATTACGATAAACAAAACTAGAAAATTTTAAAATGAAATATCAATATTTTGTTTCAATAATTTCATATATATTTCAATATATGGCATTCTTATTAATATCGATATCGAAGTTTAGTAACGATGTTCCGATTTATTCATTTTTGAGCCTACCAAGAAAAAGTCCATTTCACAAAAAATTTAAGTAGTGCCATTATTTTTTGGGAGCGGCGATATGTACCAGCAACAGTTTTATTAACAATTTATAAAAAAAATCTGTTTTATTTATTTTTAGGAAGCTCGCCTGAAAACAAGGTCTGCTCAAAAGCATAAATGGACACTTCTTTAAAATTCTAGAAATATTATCTATTTAGAATATAAATATATTAAAAGATATTTTAGTATTTTTTTTTTGTTCTCATTACCACCCCGAACCCCTCTCCTACAACATTTACTTAACAGAAATGTACAATCAAAGTGTTTGTTTATCTAAGAAATTTGTATATCCTTAATAATTGAGAGAACAAATGAACAACATTCATAAGCATAAAATATGATATAATTTTAATTGAATGGAATATGGTCCGGATGCGGTAAAAAAACAACTCAAATAGTAGATAATTATACTATTTTATTTTACACAAGACATAATTTTCATTCAAAAGTACGTGGACGATCTCTTCCTGGTCCTCAATCCTGACAGAATCCCCGAGATCCTATCAGCCTTTAACTCCTACCACCCTCGT
>NW_027110850.1:178620-179633 GCF_000696795.3 Halyomorpha halys
TTAATTTTTCTTATTATATCTTACTTTTCATTTTATACCCCTGTTATTTTACACTTATGTTTTTTCTTTTTTCCTTTTTGTAACTATAGTGTTTGTATCTTTTATTAGCCCTGACGAAGCCCTGCAACGTGGGGCGAAACGTTGGCTCAATAAAATAGTATAATTATCTACTATTTGAGTTGTTTTTTTTTTACCGCACCCGGACAATATTCCATTCATCTATACACACGAACAATCAATAATCTTCCAGTATGATATAATTTTAGGTATATTATGTTTGCATTCCAACGAAACTTAATAATCATACTTGTTAAATGTTAGTTCCTGAAACGAATTACGCCTTCAGGGACCAAACCTTATGATCAACGATCATTGTGGATCATTCGAAAGCAAAAAATACTAAATACATTAACGGACTTTTTATTACAAGATGTTCTATATGTGGCAAAAGGTAGCTGCTGGGTTTCAACTTGGGGTTTACCGTTAAGCGAAAATCTCCGCAAATGCGCATGGTTCCATCTGGTTTCAGAATTGGAACCAGGGGAGTGGCCCAGTCACAGGATTTGACATGTTCCAAGATCCCTGCTTCCACAAGTCTGTGTATCTCTTTTTTAACTTTTTCTTTGAGGGCCAATGGCAAACGACGTGCTTTCAGGAAAACAGGGGTTGTTCAATTTCAGCGAGATCTTATATTTCGAGAATGTTCCCACACTGTCATCAAAAATGCTGGAATATTTCTTCAGAATTTTATAAACTTCAGGTGGGGCCTTAGAAAACAAATTGGTTACACTGTTGGACAAATGCATTAATGGTGAACCATTCGAGTTAAGAGTTTCCAAACCCTGACGACCAATAAGAGGAGGTCCACCCTGTTTAACCACGTAAAAGATCATAGTATGACAATTCCCATCTTCAATTTCACTTGCGTGGAGAATTTGCCTATGGGAATGATAGGGTTACCTACATAATGATAAGGTTACCTACATAATGATAGGGTTACCTACATAATGATA
>NW_027110850.1:180117-189855 GCF_000696795.3 Halyomorpha halys
CTTTCATAAAAAGATTCACTAACAACATTGTAGTGTGATCCAGTGTCTATCTGGTAGGTTAGTGGCTTATTATTAATTTCTAAGGAGACAGTGTATGGGAATGGGGCCTTTTTTGTTGAAATGAGGTTATGGAAAGAGTCATTACGCGTAACTGCCCCTTCTTCCTCAGAGCTACTGCAGCTTGAGCCTAACCTCCCCATGTATTTATGCTCAGTATTGCTTCTGGAAGTCTTAATTTTCTTTTTATTAGGGCAAACGACCGCTAAATGTCCTTTAACTGCACAAAGATTGCATGAGTATTCACGGAATTTACAATTGTTGGAAGTATGATTCTTACGACCACAATGTACACAGGGTTTATCATGCATCTTTGGTCGGGGAGAACTATGATTAGGTAAATGTTTTTGTCGCATACCTTTATGGATAAATACACCTGATTCGGGCTTGACTTGGAGGCTGACTCTTTGTTTGCGTTCTTCGTAGGCAGCTTCCTTTCCAGATGCAATGTAACACTTTTTAATGTCAATGTTGGGAGCGATGCGTCCTCCTCAAATAACCTGTCTTGTACAGGGCCTTCCCCATAACTGGACACAAATTTGTCCCTGAGAAGAATAACAATTTCATCCCCAAATTTACACTAAGCAGCTATAGTTTTAAGTCGGGCGGCCCATTCCCGAGCCGTTTCATCAGTGTGTTTGGTGGCACAATAAAATAAATGTCGTTGGCTGAAGTATGATTTAGAGGGTGCATAATGTTCCTGTAATAGTTTAATCAATGTCCCATACTTCACCTCGTCCAATTTATCAGGCATACACAAACTTTCAAGTAGCTGTACTATCGAGTCCGAAATTACTGTAAGGAGGGTGGCTTTCTTTTTATTCACGTCATTGATGTCTTCCCTGATGAAATAGTTTTTCAGTTTTATATGGAAAACGTTAAAATCGCCCGTTTCTTCGAAAAAATACCTTGTAACCTAGACATCTTGCTGTCGTAGTTTACTGCGATAATACTTAACACTCGCGGGTTCTTTGATTTCGTCGCCAAATATTAGTTCCTGAAACGAATTACGCCTTCAGGGACCAAACCTTATGATCAACGATCATTGTGGATCATTCGAAAGCAAAAAACACTAAATACATTAACGGACTTTTTATTACATCAACACATGTTACAATACCAGGAGGGAACATCGAGGTTACCCTAGGTCTCCAAGGAAAACCTAAAGGAAGTCACAACAATACTATAATAATTAACTATAACTATGCCAAAACCCTACTCACGTATGACAAAGCGCAAAAATGACGGTAAAGGGCAGGGATTAGACCACACCCCTTGAAGGCAACTTTACGTTGAAGTTAATATTGATTTCGCACATTAGTACAATTATCTGTAAAAAATTTCATTTAATAGCAAATATAAAGAGAATAGAAGTTGTAGTAAATGTTATTTTCAATAATTTGGATATTTATAATGAAAATCTATTAAACCGTTTTTGAGAAATTCGTGCTTTTTTCTCTATTCTGTTCAGACTCATTTCAATGTGAATATTAAGGATTCCAAAATATATTTACTGTTCTAAACAGTAAGGAGTGAATATTAAATTGAATTAACTTGGTCAATTTTTCAATTAATGTTTTCGAAGAACTGTTTATAAAAATGTAAAACACCTACTGTGTACCTAATCCCGATTTTGTAAATTTATTATTCAATTTCATTTTGAATGAAGGGGGCACCTCAATGTGAAATAAAGATGTTGTGAATCACATGTTGCAACCTGACAGGCGCTAGACACAGGTCTTTAGACTATCTGGTCACTTGTTCGACCATAAAACACAGAACCATTGGAACGGTCAAATTTACGCCACCACATGGTTGACCACACTCATAGAAATTTAGTGAGGAGAAGACGGTGACCTTGAACCGGACACTTCAGCGGCGCATGAGACGGTGCTTGTGGGCCATCAGGATCGTGAGGAACAACTTTCTTTCCTTTGTAAATTTTGTACAGCGATAAATTATATTATTTCACTCAATTGTTCCAAAGTTTATCAATCTCCGGTAAAACTAAGGTTCATCCAAGAGTTGAGTAAAACTAATTAACTGTAATTGGTCTACAGTTTTGTTAACCAAGGTTACTTGACACTGAGATCACTCTAAGTGCTCTCGAAAATTCAAATCAAATATCATTTGAACCATCTTTATCAAAGTTTTATTTTCTCATTTCACTGCTTAGGCACAGCTAAGGTAGGTAACATTTATCATATTATAGTTACCATAAGGCTAAAACAATTTTTAATCAGTGAATCATAATATCTTGGAACAAATAATTTTATTTTTTTATTGAATATAATTTACAACAGTAGAAATTAGAAATACAATAAGCAAATTTGTGGACTGTTTCATTTACACTTGAAAATCTTGGGAAGGAACCACCCGTTGGTGGTACTTCAAGCATTAATTTGAATTAGAAGGTCCCGTGGACATCTTCTTTTCAGACGCCTCGGAGGATTATCATGAATTGTTAAGGATGAGAGATTAAGAACTAATGGGTAAGGATGAATAAGGAGTTTGAAATGAAAAGACGCATATCTTTTTTGGGCCAAATTTGCAACGAATGGGATGTTAAGGTCTTTGTGAGTGAGTGTATTTGAAACGTGATAAGGAGCATCAAGGATTTTACGTAGGATTTTGGATTGTAAGGATTGGATGCGGGAGGAATTTGATGGTTTGGTAGAGCCCCAAAGCTCAATACCATAAGTCCAAATTGGGCTGATTATCGTAGTGTATAGTAATTTTTTGTAGTGAATGGTTAGTTTAAAGCGTTTGTCAAGAAGGTATTGTAGCAATCTAAATCTACGAGCAGTTTCTTGTCGTTTCAGTCTTGAATGTGGATTCCATGTAAGTCTCTTGTCAAGATGGAGTCCTAAGTATCGAATCCGTTATTAATAGGCGTTAGTAGAGTATTTAAAAAGGATACTGTAGGACAGGAGAGTAGAGGATTACGACGGAAAGTAAAGGTGATCTGGTGGGATTTGTCAGGATTTATTTTGATTACCCCCTCCCCCTCCCTTAATTAATAGAAAACTTGATTTTATCGATTGTTTTCTCATTGGTGTAATTACATTGAAATTGTTGTTTCAGCATGAACAAGTCCGAATTTTTCTCCGAGAGAGTTGGGGATTCTCTTAGCATTGGTAAAAAAAATATACCAATATCATCGAAAATAAAAGAATATATAACGAGTAGGTTATTCGATGCACAAGATGTCACAATGAGTTTGTTACAGTTGCTATGGTGAGGTAAAAACACTGGCTATATTTGCATAGACAAGAGGTGTGATAGTTGTCATGGTTGAAAACAAAACACGAGCGATATGTTTTAGACGAGTGGGTTTTGGTTTTGTGAAGGCGACAGTTTGATTTTGGAACACGTTACCATTGTTCAATGTGAAGTGGTAATAGTTTAAAGACCCTCTGTCTTTACTGTTTCAACCGAAATAGCACCATATGAGAAATGTCATCTTATGTGTTCTACTTCAATGGACGCTCATTAACACTAGAAGTGGGGATATAGTGCAGTGACGTTTCTTCAGCACTTCCTGGATAAGAGAGTTGTAGCAGGTGTCATCCTAAAACTTCTGGGGTAGGTGAGACAGAAAGGAAATATCGGACAACCTTATGTTCTGCTAGGAGTGCACCCAAGGACTACGTGGGGTTTGAACTAAATTTTTATTTTGTTTTTATTTTATATTCACTTTTATACTCTTTTGGGTAATAATGTAAATATAGTTATTAAGGTTACGCATCTAAGTTAAGGTTAAGTCAACCAATAAGTTTTAATTGTTTTATTAATTGATAAGAATTCTTTATTTCCCTTTTCATTCTGTGTACATTTATTTCTTCTTATTATTAAACTTTTGTACATATAGTTCTGCTGTTCTTTCTCTGCTTTCAACTTGTTAATTAACTTATGTTTTTTTTTGTTGTTGTTCACGGAATATTACGATAATTCAACAGTTGGGTAGGTAACACCCGTAGGTTTTCTGTTATCTACATGTAAAGGTATTCGCCAGTGGTCATAATTCAACAAATTTTTATATAGGGGTATATTTTAGTCATATTGTGGGCATAATGCTTCGAGGTTTTCGTTATTTCCAAGAAAAAATAACGTGGCGCCTAAAGAGTAATTTATTCTTTTTGTTTTTTTCTCCTTTGTCATTATTATTTTTTTTTACTTTAACTCACCCCCTTCTCCGCTGAGCGTGGGCAAGTATAAACGATAAATATATATAACTAAGGATAAATCAAAATTTGGCGGTTATAATAGATTAGTCATGTTTTGTGGAACAGAGGTAGGAGAGTATTGACTTAGTTTATAATCGATTTGTTATCAATGGTAAAGATAACCTGGTTTCAGGAAGCTACTTCAGATCTCCTTATTTATAATTATGTCGGTATTTTTAATTATTAATATTTATATTATGGTAAAAATATGTTTAGCACTATAAGACTAATAAGGAAACCATAAAATGTAAGTTTAAAAGATATATTTAATCAGGTAATAATTTTGAATTCAAAAAAGGACACATTTGCATAGGATGAATTCGAGAATTTGTGCAGAAACCTGACTGGGGTGATCATGGGGTGATCATCTCGAAATGTTGTTATTGGTTTTAATGAAATAAAATAAAACAATAGAACACATAACTTGTCGAAAATTTCGTTCAAATCGTACTTTCATTAGTATCTATCGATTAGGCAATAAATAAAGATGGTTTATGTGTATTATTTATTTAAATTAACAAGTTTCTCAGATTTTCAATTCAGGTTTTCCCCAGCTCAGACCTTTGTGCAGACACGTGCGTCAGGACGACTCTCTAAACACAATGAAAAAAATAAATTTTAACATCAGTATTATAGAAAACTCACTAACTTACTGCTTGTTTAACGTTGTCTGCAATCTTACTTGCAATAGCCTGCTGGATCCAGCTGTTGAAAGCGAAAACATCAGTGTTGACCGATGGTCTAGGATCGGTTCCACATGCGACAGGTCCGTATGATACCAAAGCAACCTGAGTGTACCTGTTGGTCTCGGGGTCCAAGTAGACTAAAGGGCCACCTGAGTCTCCCTAAACAGAAAACAGAGTGAATTAGTGGCTTAGGCTTTTAACGATTACTGATTTTGTCCTCTCTTTTCGTGGCTCAAGTACTCCATTGCAGTCCAGAGTGAGAATGTCAAGATTAGTTTCTCAGAGCCCCCGGTAAATAAATATAAACTGACCCAGTTGGGAATCGAATCCATAAGTTCTGAATCAAGCACTCCAGGACCCCCACCCCAAACCTGTTCAGCTATCACGTCCTATGGGCCGTCCGTAGCTCACATTTATGGGTTAGGTTAATGAATTTTGATTAGGGGCTATAAAAACTGGTGATTGGTTACGATGATGGGTGGCGATGGTTTGAATCAGATTTAGGAGGAAGGTGGCTTACTCATGCTTCATTTTGCTTATCCTCCATGTCCCTCCATCTACCTTCTCCTCGGCTACCGGAGGGCTCTTCAGAAGTGTCCTCACTCACTCATGGTTTTCTTTACAGACTAGAAGTAGAGAAAGAAAGATTGCCCTGGACCAAGCTCGCTAGCGAGTGAGTGCACTGTTTTTTCGGCCAAATGGAGCGCTGGCGTTACTAATAAGCCATATGTTTTAAATCTTTCGTTTAAACGGAACATACGTATATTTTTACTTTTCTAAAACTTTTCGAACTCCTTTTCTAAATATTCATTCCATTTTTTATATACTTTGACTGGAATAAGGATAAAATGTTTTAAAGTTAGCTCTTGAACCTGTTAAGGAACAACTGTTTCTTGAACAACGGTAGTGCAAGAAAATCACCTCTTCTTCCAGTTAATAGTTGAGACAGAGTTACAGAATAAGCAATTAACTGTCACAGCCGGATTCCATTCTGGGCTTGGGGATCAATAGAACAACGCCCTTCTCACTGAGCTACCCTGTTTCCTAAAGTCGATGCTAAATAAAAAAAAAATGGAAACCACTCATGTACGCTTGTCTGCCAGTCTAATTGATATCAGAACAAACCTTTTATTTATGTGTTTTTCGTCACTTTGCAATAAATTCTAACATTTTGAAGTTTAGATAATAATTTCATTAAACCCTTTTGGCCTTCCAAGGCTTCTTAGCCTGTCTATATTATCATACTTATTTCCCTAATTTTATTTTATACCAAGGAAAAATATTTCTCTTTTTTCTTCAAAAATTAATTATTATTTTTTTCTTAATAGTTCATATTTATGCAATATTCATTACTAACAACAATGAGAAACGGTTAATTAGTTTAAATTTAAAAAATAAATAAAGCTACTTTGGGGGAAGCCATTTTGAAAATTTGGCGTTTAATTCCTGTGTCATACCATAACATCAAAATTAGTATAAAATCAAGATGATATCAAAGATCACTGGATGGTACATCGATATTTCGAGTTTAATCTAATTCATTTGAGCCGTTTCCGATTATATAAATTGGCTTTTTGCCAGTTTTAATTGAATAATAAATTAGTTTGGCCGCCCTAAGCTACCTGTTACGGTTGCCATGGTGAGATAAAAACACTGGTAATATCTGCGTAGATAAGAGGTGTGATAGTTGTCATATTGAAAAAAAAAACACGAGTGATATGTTGAGAGGAGTGGGTTTTGGTTTTGTGAAGGGGACAGCTTTTTTTTTATTTTGGAACACGTTACGATTGTTCAATACGAAGTGGTAATAGTTTAACAGGCCCTGTGTCTTTACTGTTTGAACCGAAATATCACCATATAAGGTGGTGACAGGTGTCATCCTCAAACTTCTGATGAGACGGTGGCCGGAAAGGAAATATCGGACAACCTTCTGTTCTGCCAGGAGTATACCCAAAGACTACGCGGGGTTTGAACTAAATTGTATTTTGTATTTATTTTATATTCGCTTTTATACTCTTTTGGATAATAATGTAAATTTAGTTATTAAGGTTAAGGATTTAAGTTAAGGTTAAGTCAACCTATAAGTTTTAATTGTTTTATTAATTGAAAAGAATTTTTTATTTTTCATTCTGTGTACATATATTTCTTCTTCTTATTAAACTTTTGTACATATAATTCTGCTGTTCTTTGTTATGCATGTACGTCATTATGCTTTCAACTTGTTAATTTATCTATTTTCTTTTTTTTGTTATGATCTCTTAATATTACGGTAATTCAACACATGGGAGGTAACACCCCTAGGTTCTCTGTTATCTACATGTAAAGGTATTCGCCAGTGGTCATAATTCGACAATTGTTTACATAGGAGTATATTGTAGTTATATTGTGGGCATATTGTGTCGAGGTTTTCGTTATTTCCAAGTGAAAAAAAATAACGTGGCACCTAAGGAGCAATTTATTCTTTATTGTTTTGTTTCTTTTTTTTTCCTTTTGCGATTATATGTTTTTTTTCCTTTAACTCACCCCCTTCTCCGCTGAGCGTGGGCAAGTATGAACGATAAATATATATAACTGAAGATAAGACAAAATTTGCTGTTATAAACGTTCTCCACGCTTGCCTGTCTTGGGCTACTGCTTTCCAGTTTGTTGCATGCAGCTCATTCACTTTTCTGTTGATTCTGTCTATATTCTGGTTTTTGGTCTCTTGAAAACTATACTAGCATCCATTGTTGTGTCTAGGCGTTGGATTGCTTCGAGCCACATGATCCGCCCAACTTAACCTTCTTGACTTTGTTAGTTCTTTACCTCCATGGTTATGAGCTTAGATCGTTCCTCTAATCATAAAGTCCTCCCTTTCCGTTAATATCTTTTGGTTCTGCTTTCTAGAATACCTGTTAGATCCCAGGTCTCACAGTCATAGGCCATATTCGGCTTTATTATAGCATTGTACATCCTTAGCTTCAGGTTTTTAGAGATATCTATAAGCGCATATACAGAGGTCTATCTCAGTCCATTAATTGACGCACAGACCGTTTTGCAAGATATTATTTGGAAATTTTTGATTTTTTTTTTCACGATCGAAATACTTCCCCTTACTGTATATTTCATATATTGGTAAGTAGAAGTAAAAATATTTATTAATTAACTAAGAACAATGACAAAATTGTAAGATACTTACGTTGCATGAGTCTTTTTTGACAGTATAAGCACAGAGCTGGTTCACACGTTTGTGGAGTCTCGGCCAGCTTCGCCTGCACACACTGTTACTAATAACTTCAACGTCCACTTCTCGAAGTACGTTTTGGTCGCCAGTGCCTTTGGTCAAACCCCAACCTGAGCGAAAGATCAATTAGTTTCCGATCTATTGTTTTCGAAAGGTCATTGGTTGAATATAACCAAGTGCACCTTCTCAAGTAGACTGTAGATTGCCAGTTGAGAACTATAGAAAAACTACAAAAAATCTATTTATACTAATAACTCTTTACTAAAAGAAAAAAAAAATGACATTCGAGTTGCTTTCCCATTTGCCAAACTAGCAACTTTCTACGCGCAAGTGTCTAGATATACACTTCGAATATTTCGATTGGCTTATATCGACTTGCCGAAAAAACTATACCTGTATATTTTTGATTTACCTTAGCATAAATATAAACTTATAAAAACATTATGTGTTTAAGTAATTAAATTAATAAAATACAACAATGCTGATTTAATGACTATGTATTACCATTAATAAAATGTTTTTTATCATTTATCATATTTTTGCCGAAATTTAATACATTTTCTTTGATTTTGATATTTTTACAATCAAAATAGTTTAAATGTAACGTAATAGCAATGCGAGTTTGACCTATTCGGAATAGATTCATTCCACATTATGTTATCTACAAAGTGAAGAGTCACACACAGTCTATGCATAATAATGATACCTATAGTCTTAATAAAGTTCTCTAGCAGATTCATTCAACATTCAACCTGTTATCACTTAAACTTTAACAGTAATATTAAATGCGCAATAATAATATCTGTGACCTTGATGAACCTTCCTAGCACTATCATTCAATCTGTTATCATTAAAACTTTATTAGTTAAATTAAATCTTTCTCTTTCTATATAAAAGAGAGCTGTTGAATCTTTGTCCTCGATAGACTTAGTAATTATTGGACCGATTTACTTGGGGCTTTTTGCTATATGTTCCATTTCGCCGTGGGGAGGTTTAAAGATGATAAAATGATGAGATTTATGAGTAGAAAAGATGTTATGAACAATATTACGCGTGAGGCCTGATGTGGATTAGGTAGGCAAATTTTTTTTTTTTAAAGAAGATCATATTCGTTTTCTGGGTTGTCCCAAAGCACTAAATAGCATTTTTGGAAGAAATTAAAAATCGTTAATTTTTAACCTTGATTCTATCCTTTTTTTTGTCCTCCGTCTACTATTTTTCATATAACCGTTGATATCTGCTCTACATTTTATCCGATTGTCACGTCAATAGAACCGTTGGAAAGCTGGATGTCCGCTCTTATAGCCGAAATCGATAAAAGTTAAATCAGACGCTATTTTGAAAATGTGGGTTCAAATGAGGGAAAGAAATTCTCACGTTTTATTTTAATATCTCTGGTTCTAATTTCTTTAATTAGAACCACTTTGTGCCTTTTGGTGCATTTTTTAGAGCCCTGAAAAACTACTAAGTTTAGTGTGGATCGATATAGTAGTATGGAAGCTATTTTCATTTTTTAGATTTTAAAAAAGAAATCTAGGGCGAAAAT
>NW_027110850.1:190635-192332 GCF_000696795.3 Halyomorpha halys
AAAAAAATTGTTTATTATATCCTATTATTGTATATCTTTTTTTAATGATTATACCATGTATGTGTAATGTATATATGTCCGATTACGGATTGATAAGTATCCTGTGTGAGATGGCAACCTAATGTATTTAGGCAGCATATATGAATAAATAAAGTATTTCTCTCATTCTCTCTCTCTCTCTTGATTTTTCCGAAATTCCGGATATAGAGGTTTCTCAATGTGCTGAAAACTTTTTTTTCACTCCTAAAAAATCTTTGAACGTTCTACCTATTATCAGTTAAACCTCTATTATCAGTTATATTAAATGCACAATGATGATACATATGACCTTGATGAACATTCCTATCACATTCATTCAACATTCTACCTGTTATCAGTTAAACCTTAACAGTCATATTAAATCCACAATAATGATACCTGCGACTTTGATTAACCTCTCTAGTACATTCATTCATTCATAATATAATTATATTCAACATTCCTTAACCTGTTATTAGTTGCACCTTAACAGTTATATTAAATATACAATAACAGCGCACTTGCTCAGCCTCCACTGGCTCATTACCAGTGATGCGGCGAGAGGGGTGCGCTGGGATCTCTTGAGCTCTGCTCTACCCATCACACGTGGGGGATAGAGTGGGCTCAGGGATCCTCAGGTCGATTGTGTAAATATTGTATATATTATTTTATCATTATGTTATTTTATTTATTTATTTTTCATACAGATAGTCTGATTATGTTCATCTTGTCTATTCTTTTGTTTGTATATATTTTAAAAGAGTTTTTTTTATTTTATTTTATTTCATTCTTTTTTATTTTTTACTTATTTATTTTATTTTAGTATGTATGAGATCATTCATTGCCCACAACTGTGTGGCAGATTGTAATATCTATCAATAAATAAATCTATCAATCTAAAAAAAAAAAAAAAAAAAAAAAATATGGAATAATGATACCTGTGATCTTGATGAACTTTCCAAGGAGATTCAGTTGCTTGTTGGGCATACAAACTGGGCCGACATATTGAGTGAATGTTATTGGCGTGGCAAGGACTAGGACGGAAACGTCATTCAACGGGTTGTCGTCATTTTCATCATATGCCTCGTGTTGAATGATCCTAGCTACACGATGTGTTTTCAAGTTTTGATTTTCTGTAAAAAAAGGAAAAATTTCAACATCTGCAAGTTTTATTATGTATATTGGTGATTCTCTTAAATATTCATTCTCTTGAAATAACTATTTTAAGTTTACAGATGGCTGTTTAATTTTTACATTAAGTATTAGCTTATTTGTGGTCAAGAAACAATTAAGTTGGGTTTGTGTCATGATGAGAAAAACTGTTTGAAAGTGACCTCTTTTTGTGCATTGGTAATGCAAGAGGAAATTGGGTATTTCGGAATAGTTACAGACTGTCAGTCTGGTGACGGGGCACACCAGGCTTGTTGGGTCAGTTGTATTACTTGTCCTCAATCTAGACTAAGTCTGTTAATGTGGGTCTGCCATCTTAGTGGCTGTCCAGTCGGTGTCAGGCTTCTTAGTACAAGAGCCGGGAAGAAAAAAAGGCAGTTATCTCACCCCAATTTTTGATGACTGTAATGAAAACTATGTATAATTACTAGTCAAAATTGACGAGTCTGCCAAATATAGGTAGGGGGTAAAAAATGGCAGCTGTTTCAAAACCTTAAAAAACATTAAGA
>NW_027110850.1:192548-202507 GCF_000696795.3 Halyomorpha halys
ATGTATAAGATCATTCATCACTATTACCTATTGCCCACAATTGTGTGGCAGATTGTAATATCTATCAATAAATAAATCTATCAATTATTAAAAAAAAAACAAAAAAAAAAACATTAATTTTTCAGTCGGAGCTCTATATCTTAAAATCTACCAACAAAGAGAATTTTGTCCATCCTTCTGTTTGTATATATTTTAATAGAGATTTTTTTTTTCATTCTTTAATTTATTTTTATTTTATTTTAGTATGAATGTGATCATTCATCACTATTTCCTATTGCCCACAAATGTGTGGCAGATAGCAATAGCTATCAATAAAAAAATAAAATAAAATAATGGTGTGCCCTGAATCATTTCGTTCGTTCGTTTTAGGAAATATTTTATTTTTATCAAGAGTTCTTAAGAACTGTTGTTTTTTGTCAAGGAATTGTTCATTATCTTTTGGTTTCTGGGCTATAGTGCCGACTAAAGCACTCAAAATGTCCAAATAAACATACTGAACGCAGGCAGGGCTGTTTAGGAACTAGAACTGCCATTAGTTAATAAAAACTAAACATAAAATGTAGATCACCGGCCTGTTGCTAGGCGACGCCTTAGCAACAGATCTCGCTCTCGCCGTGTCCGACTTCCCTCGCCTGATGGAGGTAAAGAATTATCCCTTCTTCAGGGAGTTTATCTAGGGGTGGAAGGAGGTGGTCGGTCCTTAGCTTTAACTTTACGTTAGGAAGATTCGGGTGTTCGAGAATCGTAAGAAGGAGATTAAGGTAAAGAAGCAGACGCAGACTGAGTCCAGGAGGGCTGGACCAGTCTGCGTGCTGGAGGATGCACCCGGACGGATGCAGGTGGATAAGGTGCAGTCCCACCTAAAGGCGCTCACTCGAGCGCTGGGTTGCACCAAGGTTGAACCCCAATAAATAATTTTTTTTTTATGATAATTATAAAATAGTAAAATAAATAAAATTGATAGTTATTAGTAGCAATGGCTGGGAGGAAGGGGGAATAAAAAAAAATTAGGGGGATCTCTTACTTAATTATTATACTACAAATATATAATAATATGCTTCTTTTCAGATAAACAAAAATAAAATAAATGTGATTAAATTAACACTAATACTATTTACAAAATATTCACAAATTAATTATCTAAGATGGCGTCAAAACTTTATTTTGTTATACTGAAAGAGTATTGATTGACCGTGAGTATCAATGAATGGAATATGGTCCGGGTGTGGTCAAATAAAACTCAAATAGTAAATGGGTATACTATTTTTATATGAGCCAACGTTTCGCCCCACGTTGCAGGGCTTCGTCAGAGCTAAAAAAGATACAAACACTTGACATAGTTACAAAAAAAAAAAATAACAGGGGTATACAATGAAACGTAAAATTTAATAAGAAAAGTTAAAGGTTATAAACAACAAATGAAAACGGTAATAGTAACAGAAAGATAAGAGATAAAATAAGAGAAGAAATATTAAAGAAAATACAAATTAAGAGATGAAAAGGGAAAAGAATAAAATCAAATGAAAATTAATGAGACAGAATTCATTTGACGGAAGTCTAAGTCAGAGTGAACCGTTTGTATTGGGATGAGTGGGGATGGAAGTTAAGAACGTCACATAATAACGAAAATAATGTTAAAGTAAACAATGTAAAAAATATTAAAATTAGGTAAGCCATAAATGATAATATAATAGAGAGGGAGAAGAAATATTTACAAAATTATAAAATAAAATAAATTTTAAAAATATATATATTCATTCATTTTTTTTTCCTCATGGATAGAAAAACAAAGAAGAAATAAAGTTAAAATAATAGAATACAATATATGTAAGTGATTAAGAAATACAATATACCTCTTATTAATTTTCATTTGATTTTATTCTCTTCCCGTTTCATATCTTAATTTGTACTTTCTTTAATATTTCTTCTCTTATTTTATCTCTTATCTCTCTGTTACTATTACCGTTTTCATTTATTGTTTATAACCTTTAATTTGTCTTATTAAATGTTACGTTTGATTGTTGTTATTTTCCACTAATGTTTATTTTGTAACTATGTCAAGTGTTTGTATCTTTTATAGCCCTGATGAAGCCCTGCAACTTGGGGCGAAACGTTGGCTCAAATTATAATAGTACTGTCATTTACTATTTGAGTTTTATTTGACCGCACCCGGACCATATTCCATTCGTTATTTTGTTATGTGTGCTGTTTCGTAAAGTTGATGTTGATCGAGTTTTAGAGTCAAAGATACACTAAAACCTTTCTAATGCAATACACTTGTACTTACGGCCGTATTTGTAGTGCCTTCCTACGGAAATGGAGATACTGGAAGCAGATTCTCCATCAGTGCAATGTGCGGCTGTAAGGACGTGCCATGGAGTGATGATGGATCCGCCACATCCGTTACTCAACGACACCATCCAAGGATACTCGTTCTTACGGGTCTCCTTTCCTCCGACGATTCTTCCCTGGATTAGAAACCAGTATAAGAAAGATAGAATTGTTATGATTGTAATAACAATGAGTACAGGAGATTTTTACTGAAAATAGTTGAGAGGTAGAACTAAATCCTACTGACAGATTTTAATTTTTTTTAGTTTGTCACAGGTATATTGTTTGTTAAAATAAAAGTTAACTAAATTTGCAAAATATATTCTTGCAAAACTATCCACTCTCAAACCAAAAATTTAATTACGAACGTATTAAAAGTCATGAAATCAGAGGCTAAGAGAGGTCTAATCCATGTTTCTGCTGTTATGAGAAACATTATAAAAAAGAGTGAAGCTGTGATAAACCTAGTTTTGAAACTCTAGCTAAGAAACGGGCCAAAAATAACACAAAGGTTAACATTGACAGCTTTGATAAAGAAGGCATACTATATTATATATTATATATGGTACATATACATCTATACTTTTTGAATGATTTGTACACAAATTATTTAAAATATACGCTCCTTCTGGAGGGCTTACTACAGAGAAAAAAATATTTTAAAAATATATCTATATACATATACTACATATCATATACTATAAATATATACATATATCATACACTAAACATTCTTACCGCGTTTCTCCATCCACAGTTGCAGCTTAGACTCGCGCGAGTGGATTTAGTGCCACGAGTGGATTTAGCCCATGACAGGCAGACTATCATCAAACATACCAACAGAACCTTCATTTCTGAATATTAACAAAAAAAAACAACACATAAATAAGCAATTCAAATAAGTTCAAAGTATGAATTTTATTAGTAGTATTAAAGTTTCAAATTGGTTTGAACACATGTAATATATAGTTAGGGGCAGTATTCCGTTCGTGAAACAATTCGTATTCAAGTTTTAACGGAAATACACGTTTTTTAGTCCAAATAACTAAGTTTCCTAAAACGATGTGAAAATAAAAAACAGATTATAATAGTGGGACTAGGTATTTTTAGAACAATTATAAAGTGGTTGTAATATTACAATAAGATATATATTGGCCAAAATAATGTGACCGCACTTAATTAAAACTTATACTAAAACTGCGTATAAATAATTTTAGATACAGAGAATAAATACATAAAAAACAAAACAAAAAGGTTGTTGTAAATTATCTGTACTATTATAATATTGGATTATATTGGTGAAGCAAAAAGGTAGTTGAATAGAAGGTTTTTAAATGAGGGAAGGGTTGGGAATGAAGTTCCAGAGATATGCAGCTCGGGTAAAAAACGATTTATCAAACGTAGCAGTTCGGTGAGGTGGAGGATAGATGTCAGATAAACGGGAGCTGGTAGTACGGGATTGGATTGAGAATTTGAATTGGTTTTCTAGGATATAGGAGAGGCGCTGAGTACTAATTACTTTGAATAGGAAGGAAGCTAGGAAATACTGGCATCTGAAGGATGGATAAAGCCACTTCAGCTCAGTGCAATACTGGGTTATGTGCGTATCTCTGCTGATCCAGAAAATAAATTGCGCAAATCATAAGATGTTTAAGACTAGATTCCAGAGTCCACCATATACCAGGTAGCCATATTCAAAGTGGGAGCAACAAGAGAAGAAACTAAGAGTTGACGGGTTTTAAGTGGAAGGTGATAACGGATGTGTGTCTTTGGTCAGCTTAGCTCAAAAACTAAATTTACAAAACTGATGTAATAGACGAGACAGAAGAATTGGTGATGGCAGCGCATGCGCGAGAGGTATCGGGCAGAGAGTAAGAGAAAAATCATATGTTCTGTTGTTGGTTGTTTATTTAATGAATAGACATTAATGTAAAGTCTAGTGTATTTTTTGGTTTCTCTGTGTTAAGTTAAGTTTAAAAACTGTGTATTGAGAAGTGATCTTTCTCTCTCTCTGCCACGACCAGATGAGTGCAAATACGTACGTGTTATTGTTCAACTTTGGACATAGATATACATAACAATAGTATGTATTTTAATTGTAGGTTAGATTATAAGTTAGTAATAAGTACATAGATATATATTTAGGGATAGGGTAGATATAATTAGAATAAGTAAGGATAGGGCCTTTGTTAGTTAAGATTGTTCTTTTAATTTTACAATTAGTTTAAGTAAATCTGTATTTCAATAAACATTAAAAACACATGTTTCTTGTTGTGGATATGTGAGTTAAAACAATATTAATTAACTGGAAGATTGTTGATTGACCGTGTGAATAGATGAATGGAATATGGTCCGGGTGTGGTAAAAAAAAAACTCAAATAGTATAATTCAACTATTTGAGTTTTTTTTTTTACCGCACCCGGACCATATTCCATTCAAATATTAATTAACCTTGCAATTTGAATACATTACACTGAAATAAAGTATTTAAGGCGGGCATATGACTGAGAGGTGACAGCAACTTTTTCGATAAAGTCGACTGAACTGAAGTGACACTTTATCGAATAGGTTTTTTAAAAATATTTTTTCGATCTTATCGATAACGACTGACCATTTTGATTAATTTCGGTAGGTCTGCGTACATTCTAATGATCCCTAATCTCATTGGAACAGTTTGATTTTTAAAAAAATCTTCATATCATTACTGTTTCTTTTTCACTTTTTCTCTTCTTCTCTCCGAGTATCTTCTCTTCTCTTCTCATCACTTCTGCATGGCTTTGCTTCCCCTCTTCCGACCACGCTGTACCCTTCCGTTTTTCTTTATTTGCCACAAGAACATTTATTTTTTTCGTACTGTTCTCCATCTAGCCAGCCCTTATCTGTTATTTTCAATTTCTTTGTTTCCTCTCTCATTTGCTTCACATATCCTCCTACGCTCTTATATTCACGGATTCTGTCAAAGAGTTTCTTGTTTAGCCTCCTTTGGTCCACTCTCATCATGTGCCCGTAGAATCTCAGTCTTCTGATTCTTATTTCGGTTTCCAGGTCATTTATTCAGGCTACAGGTGTTTTCTTGAGCCCATAGATTCTCCTCAGGATCCCTCTCTTTATCTTCAGTAATTTTTCCAGGCTAGGGAGACATGTTGTCTCCATTCCGTATATAATTACTGGTTTTATGACCGTGTTGTAATGTCTTATTTTGCGTTAGACGATAGGTTCTTCTTATTGTAAATATTGCCTGTTGCGAAGCTTAGCCTTTCCAACTTGATGATTTTTTCTTTTATGCTCTCTTTCTCCAAACCGTTATTGCATACAGTCTCTCCCAGATATTTAAATTTCTTTGTCACTCTTATCCGTCCATATTTCGTCTCTATTACTTTTTTGCCGTAGTTTGTTTCCGTCGTCATAAATTCTGTATTTTCGTAGGAGACTTGTGACTAAAATACCTTTATTATTTTTTTTTAATAAATTAAAAAAAAATAAACAGTTTTTACTTTTACTTTTTTACTCACAAAAGCGATAACTTCAACACGAACCTTTAATACTTAATAATCATTAAAACTACTACTGCTAAGATGATAAAGGTTAACAACTTTATAGTACATTAAACTAGCTTTAATTCGAGTGCCAATAGTAGGGGTATTCATGATCTTTAGTGTAACATGTTAAAGCGTGTTAAATGGAAAAACTTATGTTAAATGGAGAAATATTTCCTTCTTTTACCAATTTAAAACGATATAACATGGCTAAAAGTCTGTTACTAGGTCTGTTAAATGGATAATGACGTCACGCAACAGACCAGCTGAGCTTGTCACCGTTTAGTTTGTTGTGTTAGGTTACTTACTCGTAGTTTGTGTTTTTTTTTTTTTCTATTGTCTTGTGTTTTGGACTTTTTAAAAAATACAATGAGTAGCCAAACTTTTACACTTCTATTTTTCACTTATTTTAGGCATGTTGTAATACATTACTGTAATCAAAACTTAGAAGTAAACAATAACATGAAGTTTTAGAAGGAAAAGTTACTAAACAAGATGCTCAGAAAATCCGCTTGGAGCTCTTATGCATTTACCATTTAACATGACTTTATACAGGACTGCTCACAATGCTATACTTATAACATTTAACATGGTAAAACATTGTACATTTAACACAATATCATGAATACCCTTAATACATATCGACGTACTAGGTGTCTACCAGTACGTCGAACAGTTTTTGAGTTATAGATTTCTCAAAATAAATTCACTATCGATTTTTTCGTACTTTTTTTATGAAACGTAGTTTTTTATAAAGCTATATCTCGGGAACTATTGAACGTACATAACTCTATTAGAGCTCAAGTTTTTGCAAATTTACTCTATTTTAAATCATGTTCTCATAGATTTTCTAATGTTGTTGGTAATTTTAAAGATTGATTTTTATTAACGTTTTGAAACAGCCCCATTTTTTATTCCCCTTACGTATACTTAGACTCATCAGTTTTGACTAGTAATTATACTTAGTTTTCATTAAAGTAATCAAAAATTGGGGTGAGATAACTGCCTTTTTTCTCCCTGGCTCTTATACTAGTTTGGAAGAGAGTATTGTATAGACGCTAAATTAAGAAAAAACGTATATAACTCCTTCCATTATAAACTCCCTAACCATCCAACCCACTAGTTTCTAATTTTGCTTCCTCTTCATTTTTGATAATATACTCCGAGGTGCCTGAAAAGAAGATGGCCTCCATCTACATCTACATGCCTTTATGACTCCATAATAACTTATATCAAATTTACTAAATGTATAATTATGTGCAGTTTCAAATTTCAATAAAGGTTTTGGAGTATAAAGGTAGTTGTCCCGAATACATAAATTGAAAAAAGAAAGTTTCTTAATAAAAGAGCTTCTAATTATAATAAAAAAATAAAGTTTAATATAATAATTTTAATTAAATTATATCTTAGCTTTAAAATGAAATAAAATGAACTTACTGTCAAGTGACAGGCGGATAAAACTGACTCTCTCCCTAGACAACTGGAGATTATATAGTGAGTTACTATTTGCGTTACTTAATGAGCAGATTCGTTACCATTCTTGATTTCTATTGTTTTGTTTAAATTACTGTAAATATTGGTTTATTTTTACTTCATTATCAAAATCTCCATTAGCTATTGAACGTTCTTAAATTGTAATCTGTTTATTTATAATTAGTTACTTTTTTGTTTATTTATAACTAGTTAATCTGTTTCATTTATAATTGGAACAAAACCAGACATGAAATGCGAATAGCCATTTTGAGCCATAATTATTTGATGAAGTATACATAATATATCAATATATCAAATATACAGAATGTATCAGCACAGTAATGATCTAAAAAAACATGGAAAAGGATCTCAATAAAACAGTTCTAATGCAGAACGCAACCAAAAGCCAGGAACCATTCGATTTTGAAAATATTATGATTTTAAATTACTTTAAAAAAATATATATATATTAATTCAAGTCCATTCTCATATAAAAAAAACATGGTTTTTGTTTTAAAATTCACTGTATAATTATACAGTGAATTTTAAAACAAAAACCAGAAATTTGAACCAATACTATGCAGAGATTTTAAGTAAAACTAATTTATGAAAAATATGGGAAAAAATTAATGTTAATAAACCTTGATATGAATATGTAATAATAGAAAAAATAGGAAATTTAACCAAAATAAAGTTGAAATGAATAAATTTAATGACGCCTGAGTGTGGGGAAGGTTACAAATATTTTTGTGATAAATTATAAATTATAGTTTAAATTAACTGTTTAATTAAAACTTTTACTTTTTTTAATACTGTACTTTGTTTTACTGTTTTACTACTGTTAAAATAAAACTTTTAATTTTTAATTTAATGTGATGAATTGATATATTAGGTAATTAAACATAAGCTAAGAAATAATAATTAAAAATAAAATTATATGTCTCGTATCCAATCCTTACTTTGTCACAAATAAAATCATACATAAAGACCTTAATGTTCAGTATGTAACCGATCTAGCCCGAACCATAAATCATTCCTTCCATTATAAACTCCTTAACCACTCAAACCCCATAGTTTCTAACCTTGCATCCTCTTCCATTCCTGACAATCCTCCGAGGCGCCTGAAAAGAAGATGGGCACGAGGCTCAGATAATGTAAAATGTCATTAGAGTGCTACCAATGGGTAGTTTCTCTACACGCCTGTAACACTCCATTGTAACTAAGATCAAATTTACTGAATGTATTATATAATATACAGTTGTAAATTTCAATAATGATATTAAAAAAACGATTATATGATTTCATGTTTTATTGTCTTTTACGGCAATTGTGGAAATTGAAATGACTTCGGCAGAAAAGCCTGCATAAAGTTTTTAAAAAAATTGACGTGGTTCTAAAATTGTATAAAGGTGTGATAATTTATTAAAAATATTTTTATTTGTTTAAAATCGTTAAAAACCATATGTATAATAAAAGCTGTTTTGTGACTGGTTGTCCTTGAGGATGGCCCAATTTGCCGAAACGTCGGAATTATAAAGGAATATAAATTGTTTTGAGACTAAAATTTATTTTATTAAAACAATAATAACAAGTCTCAAGAAAGTGTAAAGATAATAAATATACATAATTTATTATACACTTATTTAATGATATGATATTATTAACATTGTTACTTTAATTTTCCTGTATATGGTTGTATAATTGTTTAATTTAGATATTCCCTAGGATAAAATGTTTGGGGATACCTAAATTAATTGTAATCTGATTGTATCCCTGGTCTGAATTGAGTGGACAGTACTAAATGGATTTAAAAATAAATGAAGCGTGGTTAAACAGGAAAATAAGCCTCTAGTTTTGAAATGAATAAAATGAAACCTATGCTTAATCCAAAGGAGTGCACAATAGGGTTTGTTGAATTAATTTCGATTGTTGACTTTAATGGTTACATGGAATAATAAATGATATTGCAGGTTACTTATTGGTGGATTTGATTTTGATAGAACCTGAAGCTCTCCTCTTCTATTACGTTGGTTCCTCTCTTATGCTCTGTCTTCTCCCTCATTCTGCCATCCATCCCTCTGCCTGAGAGAGGTGAGACTACTCACTCATAGTGAATTGTGGATCTCAGCCAGAAAATGTTGTGGCTCTTGAGACAGTTCACTCTTCTTAGAAGCCAAGATAGCTAACAAAGCCTACTACTTCATGAACCAGAAGGCATCTCCTCAAATTTTTATTCAACGATGTTTGTGGGAGGGGGTCTTCCTCAAACAGGAATGTTTTTTTATAAGGAGAAGTATTGTGATGTTGAAAAATTTCTAATTCGAGTTTTCCATCTTGGGATCTCCTGAGTCCATACAGTTATCCTACAGCATCTCATGGCGAAACAAATGTCCTATATTATTCTTGGAGAAGTTTGTCGGGGGGTGCGGTCAGCAAAGAACAACAAAACCATATTTATTTATTTTATGCCGACGTTTCGACCTGAGTTTCAGGTCTTCATCATGGCGAAACAAATGTCCTATATTATTCTTGGAGAAGTTTGTCGGGGGGTGCGGTCAGCAAAGAACAACATAAATAAACAAAACCATATTTATTTATTTTATGCCGACGTTTCGACCT
>NW_027110850.1:202847-211780 GCF_000696795.3 Halyomorpha halys
ATATATATAGGCACAGTCGCCTCGTCGACTTCGTATCGTATAGTCGCCCTGTCGAGTATCCTATGTACAGTAGCCCAGTTGTCCGTGATTACTGGACCGCCTCTTCAATGTTTGTGCTCACCTACGTTTATTGAAAACAACGTCTCTGAGCTTTTGGAACGAACTTCAGGACCCCGACCGGAGTTCATCATTTCGTAAAAAAACATTGTAAATAACAATTTTGTTTTTTTTTGTTGTAATTTTTTTCAAAAGTAGGATCTTTTTTGATTTTTTTAAATTTGGTTTGAAGGGGCATGACATATATATATATATATGCAATGGGCTGAGGTCTGATACCCCCTTGGCGATATCCTCACGACGCCCATGGAACCTGTGGAAAAATATGATTGAATTTTATAGCAAAGTTTGGAGGAATTGAAAAACTCAAAAAGTTTATCCAGTCTGCTTGTTATCTTGCTTGTGCTGGGTAGGTGGAGATCACAGTGTTACGCTGTCAGAATTCTAGGAATTTATGACCTTTGCCAATTTCCAGAATGGATGAAACTATCCTTAAAAGAAAATAAGGGACCATTAACTTGTATAATTATTTACATTATTTTAAAGATTTGAAATATACACGGAAAAGTAACCGTATTCTGAAATGCCGAGAAAAAAAGATGGTCGAAACTTCATCGATCTTAATTACGGCTTATTTATTTTTGTAAACCTCAGTAGCTTTGAGAAACTCCTCAAAAATTTAATCTACAGTAGAGTTCAATCTTTTGCCTCGGAATAGATAGGCACTTCGACCTTAAACTGTTTGCTCATTGTCTTGTTTAGTCAATTAGCCGATGTTTACTAATAAAATATTTGATTTAATATTTCTGTGCACAGTCGGACCAGTTTGTATTAAAGCGAGTCTACATTTTGGCAACTTGTCGCAAATCTAATGTAACTGCTTGGAAAACAATGACAGAAACAAACGTCTCTATTCATACATTTGCTTGTTTCAGTCAGCCAAATATGCTGGATCCCGAACATTTATTGATTATTACGCCTGAATTGAACTATTTGTATAATTAAAAGAAACACACTTTACAAAAGGTAAAGTGAAAGGAGACATAAATATCGATTTTTTTTTTTTTTTATGGATCCCTCTAAATAGAAAAATTAAATAGATTAATAAATGAATATCATTACGTATGGATTTTAATTCAACGTGAGTATTACCTTTTTTCACCGTGGTCTTTTCGATTACTTAATTTTAGGCATAATTGATGAGTCTGCTAAGTACAGTTAGGGTGAATAAAAAATGGTAGCTGTTTCAAAACGTTAAAAAAAATATTAATTTTTCATTCGGAGTTCTATATCTTTAAAACTAGCAAGAAGAGAAGAAAACCTAAAAGAAAATCATTTAAAGAGGAACAAATTTGCTAAAATATGCGCCCTAATATAGCCATTTAAGTTCAATTGTTCTCAAGATATAGCTTTTTAAAAAGCAATATTTCATAAAAGATGCACTGAAAAATCAATGCATCATAAAAACAATTACTCCTACCAAGATAAACGTTATTAACTACTAATGATTTATTATGATTGTTTGAGAGTGGTTTATTTCATTATTAACACACACAATTTTGATCTAATAATCTCTCAATTTTTATTTTTAAAAAACTCTCCAACGTTTCGGGCCTCAGGCCATTTTCAAGGAGACGACATTTATAACAGAACCTACCTTGAACTATAAATGATGTTTGTATGTGTAACATGAGAAAAAAATTTTAAATTTAAGATATAAAAAGTTATATATGACATGGACAATTAGCCTGCAGAAAAGTTTTTAAAGAAAATGACATCAATATTTAAGGTTGTCACCTTGAAAATGGCCTGAGGGCCGAAACGTTGGAAGGTTTTCAGAAAAAGTTGAGAGATTATTGGATCAAAATTGTTTATGTTAATAATATTATTAACTATTTTATAGTAATGAGGTGTAGATAGTTGACCGTAGATTAATGATTGGAGAAGTTTGTCGGGGGATGCAGTCAGCAAAGAACAACATAAATAAACAAAACCATATTTATTTATTTTATGCCGACGTTTCGACCTGAGTTTCAGGTCTTCATCAGGGCTAATGAACAAAAGAAATAACAACAACATTTAGAGAAAAATAAAATTTAAAAGGAATAGTATACAAACAAATTTGGAACTATACAAAATATTGAATTGAATCATAAATGATAAAAATTGATAACTGATAATTGAATAGTAAAAAAATAATTGATTGATAATCGTGGAATTAGATGGTAGTAGATTGAAAACAGTGAAAGATGAAATATAATATCATATAGTGTTTAAAAAACTGTAAAAATAAATGAATAAATAAATTGAATCACATATGACTTACAATGAAAAATAGTGAGTGGCTTGTATCTGAATTACAGTGTGAGTATTAACTTATATACCGTATAGGTATAAGTATAAATGTATTTAATTGGTAAACTGATAAACACACAAAAAGCCCTTTGAAAAGAATCCGATCATAATAATAGTTTTTTAGCACTCAATATATAATTAATTAATTAATTTATTTATTTTTGGATAATGGCCTTCAGCGATTATCCTGGCATCCCGATTAAATCTCAAGGCAGTACATAACATTATTAAAGAAATTTAATGGCAGTACATACTTGTACATTTATTTATTTGAAGTATATTCCTAGTTATAAATTAGCGGAATATCTTTATGTCTTGAATGATGGATATTAGTCCATGAAAAAAAGATACTGATAAGCACGTTCTTGTAAATGTTATTTAATATCGAGTTAATTGACTTGTGAAGCAAACTGTTCATTCGTGAGGTTACTGTAAAATCTATTTATTAAGCTGCATGGCTTTTGGGTTCGTCATTCAACCAGTTCGTCCATTTTACTTTTTGATAATGTATCATTTATAGTTATGGTTAAACAATAGACAAATCCTCACCCGCAGATTGATTACAACTGGTGCTAAGGTACAGGTATTTGGTTGGGGGAACAAGTCCGGCAAGTGGGCCTAGTGGTCCTTTTTGCCAACAGCTGGAAGCTAAGTAGGTTGCCGCCGCATACTAACCAAAGTGGGAGTGTCAAGATTCATTCTTCGGGACCGCCGAAAAATGAATGTTTAACTGCCCCAGGTGGGAATCGAACCCACAACGTTCCGAACCGGGCGCACTGGGACCCGCGCCCCAACCCGCACGGTCGTCACGTCCCTATTGCTAAGGTAAGTATTTAACTTAACTTAAATAACTCCGCAAATTGCGAAATTGATATCTGGTCATTTTCTCAACCGTGTACGATTTACATCCATGGCTGATTGTAAGTCTTCACTATTAATATATTGATATGAAAAAAAGTCTTTATCTAAAATATGGACCATAATACAAACGTACTCGTTAGGAATAGTAATTATTGCAGAAAATTGTAATTAAAAATTCTCAAAGTTCAATTTCCTTATAACCATGGAGTGTCTCAGGGTTAACTACAACATATTTGAATGCTCCTAGCAACGACAGAACAGAGTTGTCAATATAGTGGAGGGAAGAAGGAGTTTTTGTTACATCGGGACCTGCTCGTGCTATACTGCAGGTGTCCCGAGTGTAATTTTATGTTTGTAATTAAATGTGTGGAAAAGGGGGGCTGAAATTGTGAGACTTTCCGCTAATTAACATGCATATATTTCATTCTATTTATAAGGTATTAATCCCTGGAGGGGCAGACAATATTAGTGTGTTAGGTTTTTAATTTAATTTTATTATTTATAGTAATATGAGAAAGTGGGTAGTCTCATGGAATAAATAATAATGTGCTTATCTGTGGCTGCTGGAAGTTTCGCTGTCGCGGTCACTTCCGCGTCCTATAGCCGCTTCCCTCGTCTAGGTGCGCGGTGGGCGAAACGGTGAAGACCGTGTTTCTTCGCCTGTTTCTGAAAAAACGTCCTCGTTCCTCCTCAAGGGCTGGCCAGCGTGTCCTGAAGCCTGGCGTGATGGTAGGGGTAGGCCAGGTCCTAGCTTGCATGATGCTTAGGCTGGGGCGGCATTGCAGTCGCAGCGTCTTCGGGGTCTTCCGGTGTTCGCGGCAAGGGGGGCATCAGAAAATGAGACCCCCGACCCCGACTTTATATAAATCAAAAAAAGAACGGAAAAATCGGATTACTTAAATCCGACATACCGCCCACCTAAATTTGGTTCAGCCGAATTTACAAATTGAAAAAATTCAAAGAGACGGGGAAGGCGCAGTCTGCCATGAAAGAATAGGAAAATAGCCCCGCTACTGATAAAAGGGCCGTAGGCAACACAAACGATAACAATAAATATTATAACGAAACGTATCATGCATTATATATGTAATTAATTGGAAAACAACAAAGATGCCTGGAATCGACATTCATGCATAAACAACAAAATATTAGCCAACAGATAGATAACGTACGGTATTTGATAGACGCAGATCAAAATCAATTAAGTCGCGAAGTCGATGATAGATCCTCAGGTTGGACGTGACGTAATGAGAATCGAAATACAACGGAAAATGGTCATCCTATATTGCGAATAACAAACTTATCTCAGATGTACTATAATACTAAATACTTTAAGGAAAATGAATTTATCTTCACCGTTAAAATTTTACACCATATTATATGGATATATATGTATATTTTCATCCTTACAACTCTGGAACGTTTGAAAACTGCGCCGGTTCTGAAGAATGTGCAACTCATCTTTTGAATTCCAAATATTAAATCCTTATAAAATCTAGTTTTCCAGGCCCACTTATGAAGTAAATATAAGTTGTAGAAAATATCTTAATCTTATTGACATTTATAGAAAAATGACAATAGTTTTTTGAGCCACTGTGTCAGACTGACGAAACCGAAAAATACTTCCCATTTTCCCAGCAGTAATCATACATTTTATTTATGCGTTTTTCGTCATTCTTCATTACCCTCTACGACTTTATGTGTTAAATATAAATTTTACTAAAATCTTTTGTTTTTCAATAATATATAATACCTCTTTATTACTCTGCTCTCATTTCCGAAAATGTGTTTTTAAACAGGAAAAAATTAAATATTTGTCATCTTT
Source organism: Halyomorpha halys (assembly GCF_000696795.3). Classification (NCBI taxonomy): domain Eukaryota; kingdom Metazoa; phylum Arthropoda; class Insecta; order Hemiptera; family Pentatomidae; genus Halyomorpha; species Halyomorpha halys. The sequence goes on from NW_027110850.1 coordinate 207,946, forward strand.
TCTCCCTAAGTTAACTATCAAATCCTTTTATTGTCTGTGTTTTTTAAATTGTTATCACTTATAGATATGTGAGATATTTAATTATTTTAAAAAAGAATTCTAATAACGTACATTAGAGGATGAGTTTTTGAAAATTCGGAATTTAAGCCCTGTTAAACTACTTCAATAAGAGCTACGTGATGTAAAAGATTATTTAATTTTACAATGATATACCAAGTTTAATCAAAATCATTGAAGTTATTTAAAAAAAAAAAAAGAAAATATGTGGAAAACGATTTTATGAATTGCCACTTCACTGCTTCTAAACTCTCCGAACATTCCTTATCATTAAACCACTCATTTGATTTCGACAATACTTCCATTCTTGCCTCGATCCCTAACCATGACAAACGACTCCTATCCGAAAGCATTTATATATAATTAGAGTCTTCCCCTGTTAATCACATCACTTTATTTAAATGCCCTTATACATTTTTTTTTTTGTTTACTACTCTTTAATATATTACTGATCCTCCGCCTTGTTCTACGGTCACTATTGGTGTACAAGTCATTTCCATTTTCTCGTTTTCATCAACACTTATTTAACCTAACTATACATTTATACAATTTTCTGACCTTTCGTTCTCATAGTTTTTTATTTCACACTTTTTATTCAATTTTACTCTTTAACTTTAATTTAATTTAATTTTCTCCATCCAATTTTATCTTAAGTATTTCTTTGCGGTGACAATATCCTGCCGATCTGACATATCTTTTGCCCGCTCCTATCGGTGAAACTTAAGTTCAATCTCTCTAATCACAATCAAATATTAGATCTGATGTGAGCTGTATTTCTGGTGCTGAGGTGCCGCTGAGATGGTGGTCTTGGCTCCAATCTCTTAGTGCCACGCTCTGTTCCTTTCCTCTAGCCCGACATCTTCAATCCTCGGTGGGTGGTAACTGAATGGGTAGGGTTTCTGGAGAGTTCTCAGGCTCCAACTTTAAGGGATTATCCCTACCAATTAGCTCAGGTTGATTCCTTTCTTTCTAGGTGGCGTCGATATGGTAATTTTTTTGTCAATAAATTATTGATAATTCAAGGGTCCCACCAAATCATAAAATCTCAGCCTTGTGAACTGAACAATATTTCTTCTCTCTTGTTCCGTCCTTTTTCAATTTTTTTGCCATATATTCTATATTTATTTTTTGTACTCATCTATATATCCGATTTTTTTTTTTTTTTTTTTTTTGTACTGATGTATATAACTTTCTTTTCCATTGTACCATATGTTTCATTTTTCTTTCATACATTTCCTCATGTTGATTTAAATTGTTTTTCATTATTTTAGACTCTACTTACATATCTTCTTACTTCTATAATATTCTATTTCATCTTCTATTGTTATCAATCTACTTCTATTGTTATTAAACAAATATTTCCCATTTAATTCATTTCCAAATTTGTTGGTTTATTATTTTCTTTTATTTTTATATTTCTCTGAGTGATGGTTATTATCTGTTTTTTATTTTTTAGCCTTGATGAAGACCTGAAATTCATCCAAAACGTCGGCACAAATAAATTGTTTTGTTTATTTGCTGACCGCATTTCCTGACTATCTTCTATATATATATAGGTCACTATGTATATACTCGACTTAAATATGTAATTTCATTTTCGTATTAATTTACCCTTTTTGAGCTAGGCTGAAAGTATACACGAACACAGAACATTTTGCAAATCTTGGTTCTTTGGACTAGGGGGTCCTCATAAAGTATATTTCTGTCGAAAACTCGAATTCAAAATTTAGCGAAATCGTAATAACTCTTACTATATATTCCATATATAGGTAAATAACAAAGAAGTATTAAAGATTTACAAGACTTCAAACATTGAAGCTAAGGGATGGACATGGAGCTCCGGTTCGGGCAAGAGGAGTAAATACAGATCTAATTTAAATATATTGATGATCGGGCGAAAGAGAGGCGAGTGGAGGGGATTGAGATAAAGGTGAGTCGGTTTCTCGCCGTGCTGTAGTTTCTTTATCTTCCTCTCAACGTCTTCTAACACGTATTTATATCATTTATTAATAATCATAATATTCTTAAATTATCCTGTTTTATATTTTTAAGTAATTCATATTCTCTAAACAGACGGGAAAATCTGAAATATCATGATCGTTCACAACGGTTTTTGCCTATTAATTTTTTTTCATTCCAATCAATACATCGATTATTATTTTATGCGTTAGAGAAGTAATTTAAATAGTTGTCACAGCGCTTGATGATTAAATATACAGCTGCCTACATGTTGGCCAAACAATGGCAAATTCGCAAATGCGCAAGCATGTGGATGGGTTTATTTTTGATTAGTGGCGCCAAACGCCGTTTATGCCTTATTTAATCTTGCTTATATTTGTTTAATTTTACTTATTTTTTAATTTTATTATTTATTTATTTTATTATTATTATTTTCCACCGTTAAATGTTATATTTTTGTTAGAAAATCTTTTGATTTTAAAAAATGAAACACTAATTCGATTGTTTTATCATCGTCTCCGAGGGTGTTTGAAATATCTGGGTTTCATCCTAAGCTATTGAGGTGTGATATGAAATATGGGCATTCTTGGAAAATATGGCTAATTGTCAAATCGTTGTTGTAATACTGGCACTTCGGAGGCGATATTTTGAAATAAGATAGGAGTGGGTGAGCCTCGTGTGACCTATTTTCAGCCTGGTCAGTACGACCTCCTCTCTACGGCATTTGCGGCTGGAGGTACCCCATTGTAGGTTGTAAATGCATTGTTTGAAATCTTGTTAATCAACATAAGCAGTTTATTTTTTATTTAACATAGCACAAATACGTATTTATAAAGACATTATATGTCAAATTAATTAAATTAAAATGTTTCTGATAAAAATTCAAGATTCAAGATTTGATGAAAAGTCAAGAAGGTTGACATTATATGTTACATAATACTATTACTATGAATTTTTATAATCTACAACTTACATTGTTGATATTTAAGTTTCCTTTCGTTTCGCTTGTCTTTATTTTGTTTCTTGTTATACAAAAAATAGATAACTGAATATAATAGCCGAAAACACTAAAACAAGCGCATGGAGCCAGACGTTTTTACCCGATTTCGAGGATTTTTCACCTTTGATGGTAATCTCGGGTAATGGCTTAACTATATACAGAAAGCACCAGTTCAGTGCACTGTAAGCTGTAGTTTGTAACTCATGATCTCTTCACTTTTGGAGCCTGGGGCGAATATATTTTTTTGGCCTTGTGCGGATTTTTTTTTATGGACCGTGAAGAATTTGTTTCTGGATTTAGGGTGGACTCATCTTTGTGGCCTTGGGATGATACAGTATTAGGTTTTTGGACAAATGTATGAAGACAATGTTTTCTTACCTATCGCCATTACACTTGGTATGGTTGAGATGTTGCTACAGTCCACTCTCAAGGTATATGTATACATTGGCCAGTTAGACGTGGTAGTTAACAAGAGCATACCGAGGATCATAACTAGGGTAGGCGAGTCAGGTTGTGATATTTGAGTCCGGAAAAGTGGAATGAAGCAAACATTTTATATAATTGTCACAGTGCTTTATTATATATTACAATCAGTACTTACTTGAAACAAAATTTAATTTTTATTACTCTCTTTTCTCAGCCCGCCGGTGTTCCTCAAGGTAGTATCATAGGTCCCATTCTTTATACGGTTTATACAGCTGACATCCCAACCCACCCTAACACAGTGCTAACAACATACGCTGATGACACATGTATACTTTCTGTAAACAACGACCTAACTAATGCATCACAAACACTACAGGCACATATAACATCTAT
>NW_027110850.1:212015-212328 GCF_000696795.3 Halyomorpha halys
CAATCGTTACAATCCAAAATCCTACCTAAAATCCTTGATGCTCCTTATTACGTCACAAATAAACTCATTCATAAAGACCTTAACATCCCATTCGTAGCAGCTTTGACCCAAAACATATATGTGTCTTTTTATTCCAAACTCCTTAACCATCCTAACCCATTAATTCTTAATCTTTCATCCTTAACAATCCCAGATAATCCTCCGAGGCGTCTGAAAAGAAGACGGCCACGGGACCTTCTAGTTTAAATTAATATTTGAAGTACCACCAATGGGTGGTTCCTTCCCAAGATTTTCAAGTGTATATGAAACATAC
>NW_027110850.1:212761-218529 GCF_000696795.3 Halyomorpha halys
TAAAAACAAAATTTTATTAAATTAATATTTTTTTTCAATTTTAAGGGGGGCAGCTGCCCCCCCCTGCACCCCCCTCTGGGTACGTCCATGGTTGTCAACGAAACTGTTAGTCCACTGAAATTACTTGTACTATTAACTATCAGGCCAGACCCAGTGCTACAGTCCAATCATGACTGTTACAATCGTACAGATGCAGTTATAACTACGTCACTGATTCCTCAAGAGCGGATAAAAAGGGCGGGTATTTTCCCGATAAAAATGGTATTTTCAAGGCTCTGAACAGGTATCAGGTATATTTGATCAGGAGAATCCGAAACACTGGTCATGCCAATGTTTAATTTAATTATCAATATTAGTCAATCTGTTTTAATAATCAATCCAATAATAATATAGAGGGGATAAATAGTTGTATAGAGTAAACAAATAGTTATATAGAGTGAACAAATAGTTGTATGGAGTTAATAAATAATTTTATAGAAAAATTAAATAGTTGTATGGAAAGAACAAATAGTTGTATAGAGTGAATACAAATTAAAGACATTATTTTGGGTCAAGCATTATTCAAAAAAAGAATTAAAAAAAATATTCAAAGAAAAACTATTATCTAAATCTTAATACTAATCTGTAATCCCAATCTTTATTTCCCAACTCTAATCCTTATCTCGGTATGGCTTGAAATTAAAATAAATGGGTCATTCTCTACAAGAACCTTTTACCTCTAAAAGAAATACGAAATTTTCATTGATTTTTTTTGTTTATTTTTTTTATAATTACATTCTGTATTATATATGTACATTTTTATAATATGTACATTCTGTTTCTTACCGTTTAAGTGATCTATTTTTATAAAAAGGCCGTTGTATGGAGTGCGCCTTCAACCTAATACCAGGCACTTAATTTTGAATCGCTTGTTTGATTGTAGGGGACTGTATGGAATAATGATAAATAAAACATAATTAACTGAAACGAAAATCTATTGCATAAATTACAGTTGAAGTAGAGGGTGGTTAGTGGATTTTGAATAATGGGTCTATGATTTAATGACGCTGATGATCATAGTATGAGTTAGGTGATAGGTGTGGATTTACTCAACACCTCCTTGGCTCGGTCATCCTCTTCTCTTCATTCCTAGATTTACTCCCACTCCCCCTCTTCTGTTCCGGTAGGCACTTCAAGGTGTCTCTACTCACTCATTTTTCTAGTAGAATATAGATGAAGAAAAAAAAATGGCAGCCTCTGGCCAAAATTGTTGTTGTAATACTAGCAGTTCGGAGGCGATCTTTTGAAATAAGATAGGAGTGGGTGAGCCTCGTGTGACCTATTCTCAGCCTGGTCAGTACAACCTCCTCTCTACGGCATTTGTGACTGAAGGTACCCCAGGGCTTGGCATCTTTTTTGATAATTTTCAGTTTACTCCTTATATGGATTTGCGGCCGATCCGTCGGGTGCCAGTTATTGGGCACAAATCAAAGGGCGCTTGTGCTGCATCCGTACGTTACAGAATACAAATCGTCAAATCAACATTATACCAACTTGGACACTTCATCTACTCACCAGGGCTGTCACACAGACTCAAATTACTCATCTACAAAGTAATGCTACGACCATCACTCCTACACGGCGCACCACTACTACATTTTCTCTACCGAACAGCCCTGAATTCACTACAACAATACCAATACAGCACACTACAGAAGATATGTCAAGGGACATCTCTGAAAAGATGTAACATGACGCACATTCATAACGAACTACAGTTAGAAAGTGTACAACAACACATCACACGGAGACACATTAAATTCTTTGACAGTCTCCCTGCTTCCTTCAATCCAGTATTCCAGTCTATCACCCCATCCTCCCTTCCTGCGAGGTGGCAGGGCAGGAAAGGTTCCAAAAACCCTATCAACATTACCTCATAACTCCATCTTCTGATGCACCCCACCCCCTCCCCCCCCCCACACTTCTTTCGATTTCTGATTGTTTTCTTATTATTTGATCATTATCTATTGTCTTTATTAATTAATGTTTTTATTTTTATATCTTCTATGCGACACAACACGAGGAGGCCCCTCACTTCCGGATTTAAAAATAGTACCATCTATAATGGATATTTCATAAACAACAATAAATATTACAGGCAACCTTAAAACACCAAAGGTAGTAAAAGGTAATGAACAACACGATTTATTTCCTTTCTTTTTCACAATAAAGCACTCACTAATTCATTGTTTCTTTTTTTTTTTTTTTAGAGGGATCGGAAAAAAAAAATCCGAACGTTTGTATGTCAATTGGCATTGCTTTAGAACTACCAATTGATGAATATTTGGGCTCTCCGTGTTTTAATTAATAATAGAATTTTCCCAAACTTTGAAGTTAATAATTAACTCTTGTTTAAGGTTGTATATATTAAATTTCTATCCATTCGGTGTAAATACATTGTTTAAAATCTTTTTTATTGTCTTCAATATTTTATTTTTGATTTAACATAGAATGAATATATATTTATGAAGACTTTATATGTCTAGTTAAATTAAAAAGTTTTTGATAAAAATTCTAGAACGAAGGTCGTATTTATATGTTATGTAATATTATTTATTTGATTTTTTATCATCTACAACTTACTTTGCTGATATTTACGTTTCTTTTTTACAGTAAAAATCGATTAAATCGAATATTATAGCCGAAAAAATTCAAATGTAAAAACAAGTATGCGAATTCCGACGTTTCTTGCTTCCTTTGTTTACCAAGCATTTGTACATGTCTTGGATTTGTGGCTAGTGGTAAAGGGATACATCCAGCATAACATGTACCAACCCTTCCCTTGTTTAAAACCCTTCTGTTTGACTACCTTTTACTTATCATTTTTTTCTTTCTCTGTATCTAAAATTATTTATATGTTGTTTTTTCGGCTAATATATCTTATCGTAGTAATATTAAAATTATCTTTTTAATATGGAAAGTGAAAATGTTATGACCATGCGAAATTATTGATGAAAATGTATCGACTACGGACCCTTGGTGTATGGAGGGCTATCTGCAGGACTAGAGTTAAGACTGAAGAGACTCATGAATTGTTTTGTAAGATTTATCTTTGGGTTCCCTAGGCGCTCCCATATCTCCCGTTGGTGTACCGAGTTGAAGTGGCTCTATCCAATCTCCCGAAGGCAATACCTCCTTGGTGTTTTCCTATTCCAAGTTCTTAAAATCAAAAAACCTACCTATATCCTAGATCTCCTCACTCTTCGTTCATCCATCCACTCATTAAACACCAGACCCAACCGATTGATTTATATATGCCCTCCTATAGAACCGCCTTCTTTAGCAAATCCTTCGTCATACGTGCAACCTCTTACGGAATTCTCTTCCCATCTCCATTCGCCAGTCCTCATCCATTCTTTCCTTTAAACAACACCTATTCCTCCACTTAATGTATAACCAAACCTCCACATCATTGTAATCAAATAAATAGGCATTTATTGATTAACATTATAAACAGTAGTAAAGCCAATACACCAATGTAATTTCATTTTACTATCTGAAAATTTGTAAATGCTTGCCAGATAAAAATCTTAATATATGAACCATGTATTTATTCTTAGGGGACATATGTTCCAGAATAAAATTATTTTTTCATTCATTCAAAATGTACGTTTTGAGGTCCCTTGAATCCAAATAACCAAGATCAGCAAATTCGTGATGAACAGCCTAGCTGAAAAACGAAAAGTCGTAAAAATTAAAATTACACACTTGCAACAGCAACTTTTTTGCTAAAATTAACTAACCATAAAGTGTCACTTTATAAAATAGATTTTTGGCATTTTTTAGATTTTCTCCCTACCAGTAGTTACGATTTACACGAATCAGTGAGAAATTAAGAACTCTTAAATATCAGATATTTATATATGTTTTATCCTCATTAAAATATTTTAACAGGGCTTAAAAGCCGAATTTTCAAAACATCTTCCTTTAAAGTAACTTAAATGTTTTTCTTTGTTTTTTTTTTCACGAACCGGTTAGCAAGGACCACGCGAACACCATTTTCGATTCATCCTCACACCTTCCGCCTTCCTTCTACTCCAATACCCTTCCATCCTTCTGGACAGTTCCTCCCGCTCTTCCTCAGTTAATTTTCTCCCTGGTCTCTCCTTCTTTCCCACTAGAACCCCCATCTCTTTTTTTATTCCCAAAATGCTCGTTACCCAAGCAGTCTTCATCCGTCACTTTTAGTCCATCCAGTTCCTCCTCCTCTTGTTTTACGTATCCCCCTATACTTTTATAGCTGCAGACATTGATGAATTATATTAATTAAAAAATAATAATAACCACCACCCATTGTTAGCAATAATAAAAAAAGTATAAATACAAAATATTGAAGGAGAAAAAAGGAAAAATAGATTCATCTGATTCGAATGGGAAAAGCCGATTTTTCTCGATTGCTTCGTTATCTCTTATTAAATTCTTGTATTCTTTAAAGTGTAAAATTTATACTTGTCATTACCACCCCAAGAAATCTTAAAATAAGGTTGTTTATAGCAACAGAAAAATAAAAAAAATTGTACATATTTTTCGTCTTATTAAATTACGATATACGAATGAATTATTAACACATTCCTAGTTCCAGGATATCAAATGAGCTGTCCATGTGCGTTCGGCGATACCTCCTACCTCTCTACCGCCTGTGGTACGGTGGGCAACATCACCGTACTCATGTCTTTGGTTGATCTTATGTTGAGGACCAACTGCAGGATATCTGATCCCTGCCGAAGAGCCAAACCATTTACGCTTGATGTCAGGGAAGAGTACGATTTCATTGTCGTTGGAGGAGGAGTTGCAGGTAACAGTTATAGGACACTTGGCTTAAAATTAATTCTTAAGTGTTATAGGTGTCATACTCTATAGTAAACCAAGTGTGTTACAATGTAAGGCAATAAATAAACTTAAAATAACTGACTTTACAAGAGTCCTTATTTTGAATTCCAATTTTGTCAAAACTCTCCGTGTCAAACCCTCCTCAAATTAACCATGTCTTTTTGTAGGAAAGCTTTATAAGAACAAAAAAAACAAACAAGCTGGCTCGGAATATAAATATTTATTTGGCTAAGCTAACATTTGAAAACATAAAGTAAAACCAAAATAAAATAAAGAACATGAATTAAAATAAAAGTGTTTTTCAAGATAAAATAAACTGAAATGAACAAAATTAACAAATATAAAATAAAATACTACTGGACGACTCCGATGGGTCAGAGACGAGGTGGGTCCTGAAGAATATATAAACCGTTCCTAAAAATCAGAGAAGATGGTTCTTAATTAACTAGTTCAAACGTTGGTGAGCCAATTAGCAACAACTACATCAAGTCAAAGACCAAAACGCAGGAAAAGTCTGGTTCAGGACTGTAATGTCGATAAACACTCAAAATGTCCAAACTAAAACATAATGAACGCAAACAGGGCTAGTTAGAAATTATAATGGCAAATAATTAGCAACAACTCACATGCAAGTCAAAGGCTAAAAACCGGAAAAGGTCTAGTTTCGGACTGGAAAGTTGAATAAAACACTCAAAATGTCCAGACTATTAACATACTTTTTTCTTTTTTTAATTATTTATTTATTGTTATTTACAACTGTATACACACATATACAACAAGTAAATTTGCTGTAGGTGACATAGTGACATGATACAAACATATGGAGAATATACCCACTGAGAGAACTCCAATAACATTTCTAGAGAAGATCTCGAGGCCATCTTCTTTTCAGACGCCTA
>NW_027110850.1:219527-223955 GCF_000696795.3 Halyomorpha halys
TTGGTAAGACTGTGTCTTAACCACTGAGCTACGGGCGGCCCACCATGGCGTTAACACCCCTAGTTTTGAAATTATAATTTTTTTGTTCTAGGTCCTGTGGTTGCGTCAAGATTGAGCGAAAATAATAACTGGAGAGTTCTCCTCTTGGAGGCCGGCCCCGAGGAACCTTCCACTACGGGTGTGCCAGCATTTTCCTCAAACGCGAAAGGTACCAAATTAGATTGGGGCTACAAGTCGCAACCACAGAAAGGAGCATTTCTTAGTTCTGGTGGAATATGCTACTGGCCAAGAGGAAAAATGTTAGGAGGAACTGGTGCCATGACAGGTATACTATTTTGAGGGACTCTGTTAAAATTTATAAAAATTATATAAATCATTGATTATGGTATGTAAATTAACCATTATACCATAATACCATTTATATTGTTAGTAATGACCATTATAATATTAGGCACAAAATGTGGTAAGTTTAACTAAGTCTCGACGAAACTTGGAAAGGATGTTAGAACTAACAATGGAAAGTCAACGAATACTTAACAGTGGTACAGTCAGCCATTTGTACCGACCGTAAGCCTCTGCTATTCTTCTTCTGGCACGACAGACCGTGGAGGTCGCGGGGTGTACTACGGAAATATATCGCGCGTTTCTTGAGTTTTACATAGGGTGGGTTCGTCACTACCACGCCTATTTTTGTCAGTACCACCTATTAGCTAACGAGCCTCACAAATGCCCGGGGGGAGGCTGTGAGTGAATATTATGTAATTATTTGCTTGAAAAAATACAGGGTTGGGCCGGGTTCGAACTCACAATCTTTGGGTTGGTAAACAGAGGCGCGTTACCACGCTACTACCATCGTCCCTTGCCTCTGCTATTACTTTCAATCAAGTATTCGATCTCAGGATTAATCGGAGATATTAATGTTGACCATATCGGAGACTATTCCGATTCAATATTGTCACAATGATACATCAAGGATGATATTGGAGTTACTCCTGACAACACTCAGTTCGCGGATCTCGTTTAAATAGCTCCTACGAACTGACAACCACATGTTTTTAAAATAACACTCCTTACCCATGAAAGGGTAGCAAAGTCGAAGACTTTGAGGAGGAAAGTTTAGTTCTCAAAAATAGACCCCCTCGTTGAAAATCTCACCTCAAAATGAAACCTATACCCAAAATTATTCCAAGAAAGGTATTTAAATTAATGTGCAGCAAATGCTAGAGATCCTTGTGAATCTCTTTCGGTCGACTTTATAAATCCTCGGCCAAATAGTCGGTCTGTGTATGTAATTGTGTATTTAAAAGTTTATGTTGTAACAATGTGTTTTCATTTTCGGAAAAACAAATAACCTCTGTACTAATAAGGGAAATCTTTAAAATGAGCCTAATTTGAAAATGTTTTCGGTGTTCCAGAGGGTAAAACATGATCGAGTCAGTCATTGGACAGATATATATATGGTAGAGCCGAACATTTCATATTCAATCTAAATGAAACAATGCTGTTTCAACTGGGATATAGTTTCGTGGTTTAGATGGAACTTTACCCGAATGTTTGTTGCATTACCAAGAAAAATGTCAGAGCTCGATACGTGTTCCACAGCTTCTAAAGCTCTTTTAAGGACATAACTACTACTGTAGATTATATCTTACAAGGATGCCTGAAATGTTTTTGAGTATTAACTCAACAAACGGCTGAAAAACGTAACCGTAAGAACATGAAGCAATACGCCAACCAGGGAAGATAAGTCATAGTAAGGCAGCGAAAATTCAACAAGTCTTTAACATCGTATGAATCATCTGAACAAAAAAGAGTGGAAGAACCGAATTTAAAGATTAGTTTTAAATAAATTATGAAAGAGGGAAGATATGTAATATCCTTTAATCTCTCTGTAAAGTTACACCTTCTGTTCTGGTTTCTAAGCAACCAGCCGATTGTTGATATACCTTACAAATAAAAAGGTCCATTTTTGTGTTTTTAACGGAATTTTCTTGAAACATACATATATTTTGAAATGTTATTGTTAGAGCACAATGGCTGTATACTCAACATTGTTTGAAGCATTGGGGATCTATTTCTTTAATAAGGCTATGCTTTAAAACCCTCATATCCCTGGAGAAACTACGAAACCAAGAACCCTAAGAGGTTACATTCCACATATTTTCAAAATGGTAGGTGGGGAAGTATTTTCACAGTGCACTTCCTTTCGGAGTAATTAACCATTGTCCTCACCTTACGTAAATTGTACCGTCCTGGATTGTCTTCCTCCATTTGTTAGGATTTCCAAAAATCCTTCTGTGTTTTTAATATAATTGCTGACTCCTTCACGCAGAAGGAAGTGAACATTCGTTTTCGAGTTGGCATTTTCGCTACAACGCTTCAAGGATAATTGAACTATATGCTCTGGTCACGAGAAGCAGAACAACTATTGAGTATTTTCTAGTCTATCTCTATATTAGGTGAGATTGCGGAACCAGAACGAAATGCATATTTTAGAATATCTTCCTCTAGAGTATCTATTGTTGGTGTTTTGGATTTATTATTTCCATTATTCAAAACTAGTCATTTTTTCGCTTTCAAATTTGCTTTCATAACAGACGTACAAAAAAAAAGTTTTGAGGATTCTTAGGAGCTATTTTCATTTCTCACCCTTAACTCATTGATATGTAATGATTGTTACAGGAATGACGTACATGAGAGGCCACAAAGATATATTCAATGGATGGGCGAAAAACGGTAATGGCGGATGGTCATACGAGGCGTGCCTTCCTTTTTTCAAAAAATCAGAGAACAATAAGAATCCTGATATTATTGAAAAAGAATATCACGGCACAGATGGTCCTCTTGTGGTTCAGCAGTTTCCTTATCAGCCGCAATTTGCAGAAGATCTCCTTAGAGCAGTGGAAGAAATTGGGTACAGAGTAGGAGACCTCAATGGCGTTAACCAAACAGGCATCAGTGTTGCTCAGAAGATGGTTGAAGATGGCGTTCGTTCAAGCACGTCTCGCGCATATTTGAGACCTCATCTTAATAGGAAAAACTTGGTAATCAAGATCAATTCAAGAGTAACACGCGTTCTCATTAATCAGCAGTCAAAAAGAGCAGAAGGAGTCGTGTTCATCGACCTCGATGGTACTATAAAATGTGTACTGGCAAGGAAAGAAGTAATTCTCTCGGCTGGAACCTTTGGTTCACCACACCTCCTTCTCCTATCCGGTGTTGGGCCAAAGGTTGAGCTGGAAAAGCTGAATATAAAGGTCATACAAAACCTTAATGTTGGACAGAACTTGCATAATCACGTTTCTGTTAGTATTTCAATAGTTGGCCACTCCACAAACTCATTAAGACTTAACTCCAAATCAGTACTTAGAGAGTATTTAGACAATGGTACAGGTCCGTTGTCTAGTACAGGTTTAACTCAGGTTACAGGATTCTTAAAGTCAAAATATACTGGTGACATTCCTGATCTACAAGTATGGTTTGACAGTTTTTCGGCTGGTTGTCCTCTTTTTCAAAAGGATGGCAATGAAGCAAATGATGATAATGTAGTTAAAATAAAGGCAAGACCAGCAAATGTACTTCCTAGGAGTAAAGGTTATTTAACACTAAAAAGCAATGATCCTTTGGATTATCCTTTGATTTATCCAAATTACCTGGCTGAAGAACGAGATGTCGACATTTTGGTTGACGGGATAAAAACAATTATTCAAATTATCGAAACAAACGCATTAAAGAAGTATAACTTGAAGGTTGAGTCGACTCCCAAAGAAAAGTGTGCACATTTACCCTTTGCAAAAGACCAATACTGGAAATGTTTAGTTAAGTGGTATACTGAAACAGAAAATCATTCTTCAGGAACTTGTAAGATGGGCCCTTCTCCAACCGATGCTGTTGTAGATCCTGAATTGAGGGTTCATGGAATCCCTAATCTGAGGGTCATTGATGAATCGATTTTTCCATATGGTCCTAACAGTAACCCGATAGCTTCTATTGTTATGGTTGCAGAGAAAGGTTCCTGTATGATACAAAGGAGGTGGAATAAATATCACAGCCGAGCACCGAAATGCAACTGAATAAGCATCTGTTTGGAGAAGTTGGTTCTAGCTCACAAAACAAGCTTCAAAAGTGGGATTTCATTCAATTTCAAAATTCGTTAATGCAGAATGCTACTGGTTAGTACAGGTACGATGCTTATCCCTCTTGAGCGAGCGTATCGAACAATTGTGATTAATAATAGTATATATAGTTGACCGTAAAGATTTAAATAGAAGATGGTCAGGGTTGCGGTCAAAAAGAGAACAAAGCAGTGGACAAGGTGCAACTCCACCAGACGTAGCGCTGGGCTGCACCACAGTTAAAAAAAACAAAACAAAAAAAAAACGATTGGTGATCCTAGGGAGTAGTGGCATGCGCAAGCCCCAGCGCATT
>NW_027110850.1:224058-230067 GCF_000696795.3 Halyomorpha halys
AAAAAAAAAAAAGAGAACAAATAGTTTAAAACTTTTTTTTTTTTTAATAGTTTTAAACTATTTGTTCTTTTTTTTCCGCAACCTTCTCATCATCTTCTTATAATTAATAATAATAGTTGGGACCACCCATAGCTCTGTAGTTAAGACACAGTCTTACCAATTTGATGTCTATTGGCGGTGCCGGTTCGAATCCGGCCTGGGACGTTGACTTTTTTCATATATTGGCGGTCTCACAAAATGAATTACTTTGACCCCAACCATGGTTAGGCAGTATAGGACTCCAGTGGGAGTCTTGGCCGAAAAAAAAGATAATAATAGTTGAAATAGATTTAGAATTACCCGCTATTGGAGCTTGTTTTGTGAATTAATAACAAGCAATTAAGCTAGACATTTTGGTACTTGCGTATTAATCTTTCCGAACTATATATTTGTTGTTAGGTGTGATACCCTACACTATTATTTTCTTTCTCAGATTCACAAAATAGTTTAAGCCACTTGGGTTGTGGATCTTTCAACACTTCTATGCTCCTGACTAAGGTAAACACAACTGACAACAGTGGTAGAACCTTCATTAGGCAAACACATGTTTTCTAGGCAAGGCTCTTGAGGGACCTTTCCAGTTTTCCTTGAGCACGAAGAAAGACATTTGACATTCTCTGAAAAAACATTTTGTATTTTTAACGGCGATAAGTTAAATTAAAAGGCTATGTTATTATTTTACAGTCAGTGCCATCTTAAACGAAGTGGGAGACATTTTAAGAGATTTTTTTCTGAACAAGTTTGGGTTATAAACTAAACAACATTAGTTAAAATCATTTTGAAAGGTAACAAACATTAAAAAAGAAAAATTAAACATTTAAAAAAATTACTTTTCTTGATTTTTGATTTACAAAATCATGAATCATTTCTTAAAGGTCAAAATATGAATTTTTCTTTTGATGTTCCATAAGTTGGTGATCTTGCCTGACCAAGATATCAATTCTTCCATTCTGAACTCCTTTACTACTCAAACCCACCTGTTTCTAATATTGCAGTGCTACATATGGGTAGTTTCTTCTTAAGTCAGTATCATGTCATAGTTATAGGACAGACATCACATTTACTAGATGTATTTTTATGTAATTGTGGTAAATCTAGAAAGAATTATAAACCAGGTGCTAATGGCTTTAATAAGCAAGAAGTTTACATACATTACAGAACACATCCCACAAACACATTGTTATAACTAAACCGTAAACTGTACAGACAACAGAACTAATTCTACAAACAGCTTTTTTAACACATATGTTATACATTATATAATAATAATATATAATATGCAAATTAAAGTTCTTACATACATCACATTATAAAAACAATAAATGCTATACAAATTTGTACTGTTCTTTTTTCAATAGTAATACAGTTGTGAATTTCAATAAATAAATTTTAAAAAGTACATTTATTTATGCAGATCATTTTCTATCAAAATCAATGATATATTTCTCAGACTTCCTAGAAGCAAAAAGTACTTCTCAGTTCGTGTTTTATTTATTACTTCAATTTATGGACCACAGGAGAAAGGGGAACCATCAGATAAAGGTGGCACTGGTCAGGGCAACTACTGAAGTAACTATTGTTTTCTCACTTTATGAAGAGGATTGCTGCTTCGGAAAACATACACCAAGATTATAATTACTAACAGCTAAACAGGATCCTTTTTGATTGAGTTCGGGGTCTATATCAATTCATAATTCATGATGCCATGTTGTAATCTGCAACAACAGGGATGTCTAAAACCTCAGCATCAGATGCGAGTTTAATATAAGTATTAAATTGAAAAGGGTGAAACAGCTCTACATATTGGATCAGCTCAAAGGATCTCTTGAGCAGATGAAGCCTCTGGTCGAACAAGGTGTAGCTATGGATACCTAAGGTGTTGAGGGAACTATTGGATTGATAGTTGCTAGCTTTAATTAAAAAGGGAACATTCTAAAATTCTCATCGTACAACGGTGCCAATCCCAAGATGAAATACATAGAAGAATGTATTCTGTTGCACTATGATGTTGAAGGACGCTTTGTTGGGTCAGTTATAGCCTCACTGGTCAGAGGTCCTCCTCAGTGGATGTTGAAGGTGATGACGGGACCTCTTTATATGCAGGTTTGAATTATAAACCAACTGTACTCCAGCTACTTGTAGAACTTGGTCCTAACTGAACTTTAATGTACAGGAGTGGAGATGATACGATAAATCATCCCAAGGTTGTGTGCATATTTAAGTCATTGTAGTGTCACTTAATGATGTATTAAGTGGGAATACCAATGGAAAAAAAAAACGAGAGCACTGCATTACACTACGCAGCACATTTGGGATATACTTCATAGGTGACAACACTGTAGAGCTGTGTTGTGAAATGTATTTTATTTATTTATTGTTTAATTTTTTTTTTTAGTATATTGAAGATGTAAAATTATTGTTAATATCTAGTTTTATAATATTTGTGGATTTTTTTAGTTTTAATAAAAAATAGATATTAAAAAAAAAAAAAAAACCGTGCCCGTGAGGCGACATATTTCCGTGACAACGTATACTCTATGCTAATATTACATAAATATAAATTAAAATCAATCCAATGTTATATATTTGAAATAATAAACCAGTTCACATATTGAATTCAGATATTTATTTTTGCTTGGTTATACAAAATATTTATACAGTTATACTTAATTCTAAGACTTTATTTCCAATATTCTATTCATAATCGGACGATGGTAGGAGAAATATGAAATGAGTGGCATCAATTCTGCTGTGATATGCCTGGAGAATGTCAAGTCGATCACTGTTCCTCCTAGCGTCGTTCCACTATTTGTATTTGTCAAGCAATCTAAATTGAACTTTATGTTATTAATTAATTTTTATACATATGATATAATATCCATATGTTAAACGAAGTCAATTTCCGTTACGGGACACTTTTTCTAACATGGCATCCCGCAAAATGATTTATAAGACGTTGTCACGTCAAAAAAATATTGAAACATCCGCAGTATTATAACAATATTTTAATTATTACATTTTTAATGAGTAATGAATTTATTATTTATTATTCTGCATCAAGTACTTTGATTACATTATAATCCCCGTTTTAAACTAATTTGTAGAGTCATTTGAGTCAATATTAATAAAAATAGATAAATAAATAACCTTGTTATATGATCAGATTCCTCTACTACTATTGGTTTCCTAAGATAAAACACTTTGAATTTTATTTATTTGTGTTTTTTTTTTGTTTTTTTTAACCAATTGTAGTAATGGGAAAAAAAAAATGTTTTTATTAATTGTATTATTTCAAGGATAAAATCAAACCTTTCCCACTTCCCATAATATCGTTAATAACCTTAACAGACCATTATACGCTAAAATAGCAAAAATAGGGATGAGGTAGAATAAGATTGCATTAAATGGTAGACAGGATCAAGTATATTCAAAAATTGAACTTAACGTAAATCAGATAGAATTTTTGAAAAATACAATAAAGACATAACAATTCTAGAAAACACAATCATTCATATCATGCAATAAACAGAATAAAAAATGTAACTATAAAATAATACAACAAATATTATGAGAAGTGGAAAATGACATGAAGAACATCGACATGAACACAGAGATAACTGAAAGAACATTATTTTGAAAAACTATAAAAGAGGCAGGTTTTCGGGAAAGGATAAAATCAGCATGTGAAACAAAATGGACTCAGTAGGAGAAGGAGCGGCACTCTCAAAGAATGAAGGAGGTGTGGGCTCAAAGGAAGTATGATCAAATTTTATTCATCGTACCATCTAAAAGGTTTGTTGAAATACTTTTGTATTTTTTTTTTTTTTTTTTTGTTAAATTACAAAATATTTTTGTATTTTGTTAGCTAAAATACAAAATATTTTTATAATATGAACAGAATACGCGAAGGATATTTGGTAAGCCTAATGAAGTTAAAATGACACAAAATAAATCAAAAGCTCAAATTTGAGGGCAACAATAGAATTTTTTAATCATCTGGTTGATAGTGAGAACATCCATGTTCACCCTGATAAAAAGAGAGCAATCAAGGAACAAGATGCACCCACAAACTTGAAGGAATTGTTGGGCTTCTGGGTATGGTGAATTTTCATCTTAAAGCCATAAATCGGATGGGCTTAATAACACTAAAAATCATCAAGCTGAAAGATGTGTTGACTTTTGCACCTGTTTTTGAAACTATTGTTACAGCAGATGCTTTATCATATGGGATTGGCAGAGCTTTGATTCTTGAGCATGAAAGTCTGCTTATGCTATGGTTCTGTTTCGAGAAATATAAGCGACATCAAAACACAATATTCTCAGATTATAGGAAGCCTTACTTGCCATGTGGCGCTGTAAGAGTTTGTGGGATTATTTGAATGGATTTCATTTTGTTTTGGAATCAAACCACAAACCTTCAATTCGACGATTTTATGGATGACCTTTCACTCAGATTGTTACAATTCTGTTTGAGCATTCAACTATGACATTATTCATGTCCCAGGAAAACGGCAGATCACCTATTGAGGCACCCTTTGTCCACATTTGAATCATACAAACCTACAGCTGAAGCGGAACTCCTATTGAAAATAATAATTCAAGATCTAGACAAGCAATATCGTAAAGAAATTTGGAAGGAGCAACAGAAAAAATTCCAGATAACTTCTCCCTTATTATGAAAAGATGTCCAAATTTTCGTAGAAAGCAAATTTGTTTCTGATTAATGATAGGGTGATAATACCACCTTCATCTTGTCACCAAGTAATGGAAGCACATAAGAAGAGCCATATGGGAGAGGAGGAGCGACCTAGTGTCGGAT
The DNA here is from genome assembly GCF_000696795.3 of Halyomorpha halys. Taxonomy (NCBI): domain Eukaryota; kingdom Metazoa; phylum Arthropoda; class Insecta; order Hemiptera; family Pentatomidae; genus Halyomorpha; species Halyomorpha halys. Next base: position 228,917 of record NW_027110850.1, read on the forward strand.
CAAGGACAAAGAATACAGTTTGATGACCATACATTTCACGAGAAATCAAAAGGCTTGTTGAAGGCTGTCCTACATGTGCCATGCCTAAAATTCAACACTATAAACACCCTTCACAATCTTGGGATAAAGCATTTGTAGATTGTTCATATTTAATTGGATGAAGTTGCTTCTTATGATTGACAGATATTCTAGATATCCGGAAGAAGGGGAACTGTCCAATCATGCAATAAACATTATTATTTAGAAGATGTTAGCCATGATGGCTCATCATGAAATTCCAGGAATCATGGGGGCTATGGTTCTTTATTTGAACCCTCCTGTGTTAAACGCGGGTGGAAGACACAAATAAAATGTTTTTACTGTTTCATTTGTAACGGTTATATAAAACTGTAGTGAGAATAAAGAACACAAGCTAAGAAATGGTCAAAACAACTAACAGCCAAACAAATAACAAAACGGCTAGTGAACTACAATCGATATATTCACCGTTTACCACAGAGAAACTTGTATACAATAAAAAAATGAATTTTTTTATCGCTCTTTAACATCCTGGAGTTCCAACAATTTTGCCAAGACTTGTAGATTTAGACTCCAAACCAGCAGCCCCGGTCATTCACAAGCGACTGGGTTAGCAGCAGCTGGTATGAAAACAGGAATTAACATAATAAAGAAGGAATCAGACTTCCATAAGGATATTTTGGTATTTGGTTTTGTTTTCATTTAGACTGACTGTGAAGAGACCTGTATAAGTTTATGTTTACCCATGAAAGTTTACAAATCGTTTTAGCATTCATATACTTTTTATGTGAAAGTCCCCCTTCTCACACTTTCTTAATAACCCTTCACTACAAATTTGGATGATCAGATTTCAGATTTACGAAGTGAACTGACTGTTTATTATCAGGTTTAAGTTTAGGTTTACTCATCGAACGTTCGCCATTCTTTTCGGCATTAATTTAAGGTGGATCCACATGTTGGCCGCTCGCCATGGCTCGGAGGCTCGTACAAATGCTCGGCGAGCCAAGTGCGGGCCATCCACATGTCAGTGTTATTCAGAGAGGCAAACATGGCGGACGTAATAGTGGTTTCAGCCATTGCACTTGGATTGTATTATTTTTATTACAAAAAAATAAAATTAAGTATAAATAAAT